>NC_135379.1:67706162-67708662 GCF_049243985.1 Paroedura picta
AGGGTTAGGGTTAGGGTTAGGGTTAGGGTTAGGGTTAGGGTTAGGGTTAGGGTTAGGGTTAGGGTTAGGGTTAGGGTTAGGGTTAGGGTTAGGGATAGGGTTAGGGTTAGGGTTAGGGTTAGGGTTAATTTTAGGGTTAGGGTTAGGGTTAGGGTTAGGGTTAGGGTTAGGGTTAGGGTTAGGGTTAGGGTTAGGGTTAGGGTTAGGGTTAGGGTTAGGGATAGGGTTAGGGTTAGGGTTAGGGATAAGGCTAAGTTTAGGTTCAGGGTCAGGGGCAGGGTTAGGGTTCGGGTTCGGGTTAGGGTTAGGGTTAGGGTTAATTTTAGGGTTAAGGTTAGGTTTAGAGTTAGAACAATAAAAAAAATTATAAAAAACACTTATACATCCAATGGCCTTTCCCAACCATGTCAATTTTCCTCTTACAGGTCTAACAGTTCAAAAAAACAAACACAATAACCATTCTGAGCGCCATGTATAGCAACCTGAACCGGACGTAGGAAACTTAACTGTACTAATATCCCTATGAATTTTATTTAAGTTTCAATTTTAAAAAAATGTGAAAAAATACTTATACCTCCCATGGCCTTTGCCACCCATGTCAATATTTCTCCCAAAAGTCTAACATTTCAAAAAAACGGTATGCCCACCCTGAACAATATATAAAGCCACCGAAACGTTATAGAGGGAAGTTAACCGTACCAAAATCCCTATTAATTTACCTAATTTTTACAAGTATAAAAATCTGAAAAAATACTTAAACTTCCCATGGCCTATCCCAACCATGTCAATTTTTCTCTCACAGGTCTTACACTTCAAAAAAACCAACATAATGCCCTGCCTGAACAATATATAAAGGAAACTGAACCGTCTATAGATTACATGACAGTTTGAAAAACCTTATTAACATACCTCAATTTTACAAGTAAAAAAAAAAGAAAAATTTACTTATACATCCAATGGGCTTTCCCAACCATGTTAATTTTTCTTCCACAGTTCTAACCCTTCCCAGAAACCAACATAATGCCCACCCTGAACAATACAAAAAGCAACCAGGACCGTACATACTGATCTGAACCATCTGAAAATCCCTATTAATTTACATAATTAGGGTTAGGGTTAGGGTTAGGGTTAGGGTTAGGGTTAATGTTAGGGTTAGTGTTAGTGTTAGTGTTAGGGTTAGGGTTAGGGTTAGGGTTAGGGTTAGGGTTAGGGTTAGGGATGGGTTAGGGTTAGGGTTAGGGTAAGGGATAGGTTTAAGGCTAAGTTTAGGATCAGGGTTAGGGTTAGGGATAAGGCTCGGGTTAGGGTTAGGGTTTGGCTTAGGGTCACGTTTAGGGTTAGGGTTAGGTTTAGGGTTAATTTTAGGGTTAGGGTTAGGGTTAGGGTTAGGGTTAGGGTTAGGGTTAGGGTTAGGGTTAGGGTTAGGGTTAGGGTTAGGGTTAGGGTTAGGGTTAGGGTTAGGGTTAGGGATAGGGTTAGGGTTAGGGTTAGGGTTAGGGTTAATTTTAGGGTTAGGGTTAGGGTTAGGGTTAGGGTTAGGGTTAGGGTTAGGGTTAGGGTTAGGGTTAGGGTTAGGGTTAGGGTTAGGGTTAGGGTTAGGGATAGGGTTAGGGTTAGGGTTAGGGATAAGGCTAAGTTTAGGTTCAGGGTCAGGGGCAGGGTTAGGGTTCGGGTTCGGGTTAGGGTTAGGGTTAGGGTTAATTTTAGGGTTAAGGTTAGGTTTAGAGTTAGAACAATAAAAAAAATTATAAAAAACACTTATACATCCAATGGCCTTTCCCAACCATGTCAATTTTCCTCTTACAGGTCTAACAGTTCAAAAAAACAAACACAATAACCATTCTGAGCGCCATGTATAGCAACCTGAACCGGACGTAGGAAACTTAACTGTACTAATATCCCTATGAATTTTATTTAAGTTTCAATTTTAAAAAAATGTGAAAAAATACTTATACCTCCCATGGCCTTTGCCACCCATGTCAATTTTTCTCCCAAAAGTCTAACATTTCAAAAAAACGGTATGCCCACCCTGAACAATATATAAAGCCACCGAAACGTTATAGAGGGAAGTTAACCGTACCAAAATCCCTATTAATTTACCTAATTTTTACAAGTATAAAAATCTGAAAAAATACTTAAACTTCCCATGGCCTATCCCAACCATGTCAATTTTTCTCTCACAGGTCTTACACTTCAAAAAAACCAACATAATGCCCTGCCTGAACAATATATAAAGGAAACTGAACCGTCTATAGATTACATGACAGTTTGAAAAACCTTATTAACATACCTCAATTTTACAAGTAAAAAAAAAAGAAAAATTTACTTATACATCCAATGGGCTTTCCCAACCATGTTAATTTTTCTTCCACAGTTCTAACCCTTCCCAGAAACCAACATAATGCCCACCCTGAACAATACAAAAAGCAACCAGGACCGTACATACTGATCTGAACCATCTGAAAATCCCTATTAATTTACATAATTAGGGTTAGGGTTA
>NC_135379.1:67718662-67853662 GCF_049243985.1 Paroedura picta
CGGACGTATGACACTTAACTGTACTAATATCCCTATGAATTTTATTTAAGTTTCAATTTTAAAAAAATGTGAAAAAATGCTTATACCTCCCATGGCCTTTGCCACCCATGTCAATTTTTCTCCCAAAAGTCTAACAGTTCAAAAAAACGGTATGCCCACCCTGAACAATATATAAAGCCACCGAAACGTTATAGAGGGAAGTTAACCGTACCAAAATCCCTATTAATTTACCTAATTTTTACAAGTATAAAAATCTGAAAAAATACTTAAACTTCCCATGGCCTATCCCAACCATGTCAATTTTTCTCTCACAGGTCTTACACTTCAAAAAAACCAACACAATGCCCTGCCTGAACAATATATAAAGGAAACTGAACCGTCTATAGAGTACATGACAGTTCGAAAAACCTTATTAACATACCTCAATTTTACAAGTAAAAAAAAAAGAAAAATTTACTTATACGTCCAATGGGCTTTCCCAACCATGTTAATTTTTCTTCCACAGTTCTAACCCTTCCCAGAAACCAACATAATGCCCACCCTGAACAATACAAAAAGCAACCAGGACCGTACATACTGATCTAAACCATCTGAAAATCCCTATTAATTTACATAATAAGGGTTAGGGTTAGGGTTAGGGTTAGGGTTAGGGTTAGGTTTAGGGATAGGGTTAGGGTTAGGGTTAGGGATAAGACTCGGGTTAGGGTCAGGGTCAGGGTCAGGGTTAGGGTTAGGGTTAGGCTTAGGGTTGGGTTTAGGGTTAGGGTTAGGTTTAGGGTTAGAGTTAATTTTAGGGTTAGGGTTAGGGTTAGGGTTAGGGTTAGGGTTAGGGATAGGGTTAGGGTTAGGGATAAGGCTAAGTTTAGGGTCAGGGTCAGGGTCAGGGTTAGGGTTCGGGTTCGGGTTCGGGTTAGGGTTAGGGTTAGGGTTAATTTTAGGGTTAAGGTTAGGTTTAGAGTTAGAACAATAAAAAAAATTATAAAAAACACTTATACATCCAATGGCCTTTCCCAACCATGTCAATTTTCCTCTTACAGGTCTAACAGTTCAAAAAAACAAACACAATGTCCATTCTGAGCGACATGTATAGCTACCTGAACCGTACGTATGACACTTAGCTGTACTAATATCCCTATGAATTTTACTTAAGTTTCAATTTTAAAAAAATGTGAAAAAATACTTATACCTCCCATGGCCTTTGCCACCCATGTCAATTTTTCTCCCAAAAGTCTAACAGTTCAAAAAAACGGTATGCCCACCCTGAACCATATATAAAGCCACCGAAACGTTATAGAGGGAAGTTAACCGTACCAAAATCCCTATTAATTTACCTAATTTTTACAAGTATAAAAATCTGAAAAAACACTTATACATCCAATGGCCTTTCCCAACCATGTCAATTTTCCTCTTACAGGTCTAACAGTTCAAAAAAACAAACACAATAACCAGTCTGAGCGCCATGTATAGCAACCTGAACCGGACGTAGGAAACTTAACTGTACTAATATCCCTATGAATTTTATTTAAGTTTCAATTTAAAAAAAATGTGAAAAAATACTTATGCCTCCCATGGCCTTTGCCACCCATGTCAATTTCTCTCCCAAAAGTCTAACAGTTCAAAAATACAACAACGGTATTCCCACCCTGAACAATATATAAAGCCACCGGAACGGTTAAGAGGGAAGTTAACCATACCAAAATCCGTATTAATTTACCTAATTTTTACAAGTATAACAATCTAAAAAAATACTTAAACTTCCCACGGCCTATCCCAACCATGTCAATTTTTCTCTCACAGGTCTTACACTTCAAAAAAACCAACACAATGCCCTACTTGAACAATATATCACGGAAACTGAACCATCTATAGGGAACATGACAGTTCGAAAAACCCTATTAACATACCTGAATTTTACAAGTAAAAAAAAAAAATTATCCAATGGACTTTCCCAACCATGTGAATTTTTCTTCCACAGTTCTAACCCTTCCCAGAAACCAACATAATGCCCACCCTGAACAATACAAAAAGCAACCAGGACCGTACATACTGATCTGAACCATCTGAAAATCCCTATTAATTTACATAATTAGGGTTAGGGTTAGGGTTAGGGTTAGGGTTAGGGTTAGGGTTAATGTTACGGTTAGTGTTAGTGTTAGTGTTAGTGTTAGGGTTAGGGTTAGGGTTAGGGTAAGGGTTAGGGTTAGGGTTAGGGTAAGGGATAGGTTTAAGGCTAAGTTTAGGATCAGGGTTAGGGTTAGGGATAAGGCTCGGGTTAGGGTTAGGGTTTGGCTTAGGGTCACGTTTAGGGTTAGGGTTAGGTTTAGGGTTAATTTTAGGGTTAGGGTTAGGGTTAGGGTTAGGGTTAGGGTTAGGGTTAGGGTTAGGGTTAGGGTTAGGGTTAGGGTTAGGGTTAGGGTTAGGGTTAGGGTTAGGGTTAGGGTTAGGGTTAGGGTTAGGGTTAGGGTTAGGGTTAGGGTTAGGGTTAGGGTTAGGGTTAGGGTTAGGGATAAGGCTTAGGTTAGGGTCAGGGTCACGGTCAGGGTTAGGGTTAGGGTTAGGGTTAGGCTTAGGGTTGGGTTTAGGGTTAGGGTTAGGTTTAGGGTTAGGGTTAATTTTAGGGTTAAGGTTAGGTTTAGAGTTAGAACAATAAAAAAAATTATAAAAAACACTTATACATCCAATGGCCTTTCCCAACCATGTCAATTTTCCTCTTACAGGTCTAACAGTTCAAAAAAACAAACACAATAACCAGTCTGAGCGCCATGTATAGCAACCTGAACCGGACGTAGGAAACTTAACTGTACTAATATCCCTATGAATTTTATTTAAGTTTCAATTTTAAAAAAATGTGAAAAAATACTTATACCTCCCATGGCCTTTGCCACCCATGTCAATTTTTCTCCCAAAAGTCTAACAGTTCAAAAAAACGGTATGCCCACCCTGAACAATATATAAAGCCACCGAAACGTTATAGAGGGAAGTTAACCGAACCAAAATCCCTATTAATTTACCTAATTTTTACAAGTATAAAAATCTGAAAAAATACTTAAACTTCCCATGGCCTATCCCAACCATGTCAATTTTTCTTTCACAGGTCTTACACTTCAAAAAAACCAACACAATGCCCTGCCTGAACAATATATAAAGGAAACTGAACCATCTATAGGGAACATGTGTCAGTATATGGCAGTCAAGTATTGATCATACAGCCAATGCTATAAACGTATGTCAATGCAATGGATTCCAGGGGCATGTCCAGGCATGTTACGGGCACGTCCAGGCATGTCTAGTTGTCAGCCTGAGTCTCCATAGGAATGCATTGGGATGATGCAATAAGGTGTTGCACCTGTAGCTAATTACCTGAGTGAGTCAGCACTGTTGTGATTGGCTGTTAAACTGTATATATGGAATATGCACTGTGCTATTCTGTCTGCCTTCTTCATTGAGAGCTAAGCAGGACATTCTGAAACTCTGATGAATGTATTGCTGGATGCTGGATGTAAATAAACCACTGTAAATAATTTGCAACAACTTGGCTGTGTTGGTGAGTGATCTCTTCTCTGCTGGTGGTTGGACCTCTGTCCAAGTAAACAGCGCAAACTCGCAACAGGGTTATGGGCCCAGCACGCTGCGCTAGCGGCCGGAGGCACCACCACTGAGGCTGGAAGAGAAAGAGAACTCAGTTGCCTGGAGTTGGATGAAGGTCTGTGGCTACCGAGAGTGACTTGGAGGACGTGCAGAACGCAGGGAAGTCCTGTGAGTCCGAGGATAGCACAGCGGACCAGGCAAGCAGCAGCGGCTCTCAGGAAAAGGCCGAGGAGGTGAGCATAGAAGGAGTCCAGGCGTCTTGGCTAGATGATAGCATGGCATGCGTGGTGAATGCGCAGCTGGTGGATAAACTCACCTCAACAAACTATAGTGTGTGGGCACTCCGGATGGAGCACTATCTCACACGAGAGGCTCTGTGGGAGTGTGTGTCAGCTCCTCCAGCAGCCCCCACACCAGAAGACGTCAACAAGGACCGGAAAGCCCTGGCAAATATCGTTCTAAGTGTTGCAGATGACCAGCTGATCTTCGTGACTGGCTGTACGACGGCGAAGGCAGCATGGGACAGCTTGCAGTCGGTATATGTGAGGAGAACGGCAGGGTCCAAGATAGCAACAACAAGGAGGATGTACCGTCTCCGGTTATCTAAGGGAGAGTCGGTGAGAAATCACATCAACACATTGACAGCCTGTTTTCAGCAGCTAGAGAAACAAGGCAAGACGCTCCCAGACGAAGATAAGGTTTTCATTCTTCTCTCCTCGTTAAGCGATGAATACAACGTGCTTATCACTTCCTTGGAAAGCCTCGACGCAGACAAGCTGACTCTTGTTTATGTGACGGGTCGTTTGCTCGAGGAACAAGCACGGCAGGACGAGTTAAGAACGGTTTCCCCTGGCGCCGGAGGTGTTAAAAGCGAGCAGCAGAGAATCAGCGGCTGCGACAGCGTTCCAGAGTTTAGCTCTGGGAGAAAACAACGGCAGAGCCAGGAACAATGTGTTTACAAGGTCCGACGTTGTTATGGTTGTGGGTCTAAGGAACATTTAAAAGCGAATTGCCCGAACAATAGCAAAAAGGCTAAGGGTAAGGATTGTTTGAAGAGGCAGGGAGCATCTTTGGTGGTAACTGGGGGTGGTGGTGTTGCTGGGATTTGGTTACTTGATTCAGGAGCCAGCCAGCATTTCTGTGCAGACAAAAAGCTCTTGAAGTCTGTACAGCCTTCCACTCTCAAACATGTAAACTTAGCGGACGGCAGCAGTTCTATAGTCAGCTGCCAGGGTAGTGTAGAATTTTCTGCCCTGGGGTGTGTGTTTGATCACGTTATGCATGTACCCTCGCTTGAAAATAACCTTCTTAGTGTATCCTCATTGGCTAAGCAGGGTTTCACTGTTCAGTTCTTTGGGGACAGGTGTACCATAAGCAAGGGTGATAAAACTCTGGTACAAGGAGAGATGCATAATGATGTTTACAGGATTGTAAATGAGTCTGCCAAAGCACAAGCGGTCCTGAACAAAAATCCCCATGATAATTGTATCCACCTTCTTCATAGACGCCTAGGCCACGCCAGTTTCTATGTCATAAACAAAACACTGGCTATGTTAGGCAGGGATGAAGTACAAAAATGTGATGCGTTTTTGGACTGTGACATCTGTAAACAAACCAAATCTAAAGCTTTCCCTGTAGCCAAAAAGAGCTCTAGAATGACTGTAAGAGCCTTGGAACTGGTGCACTGTGACGTTATCGGCCCTTATCAGCCTAGTTTATCAAAAAAACGTTTCGCGGTCATTTACACTGATGACTATAGTAGATTCAGCTGGGTGTATATATTGAAACATAAATCCGAGGTGTTTCAGACCACCAAATATTGGCTTAAAAGGGTTGAAAAGCAACTGGGTTTGGAAATGGCTGCATTCCAAACAGACATGGGAGGCGAATTTATGTCACTAGAGTTCACAAAGTGGCTTAAGGTCAAAGGCATAGAGCATAGGGTGGCAAATGTGGCAACCCCACAAGAAAACGGGCTGGCTGAGAGACGTGGGGCAGTCCTACAAACCATGATGTTATCAATGATAAAGGACTCAGGGTTAAACATGGGGTATTGGGCTGAAGCATTAAAAAATGCATGCTATGTGGTGAACCGTCTATGGACGAGCAGTATACAAAATATACCGTACAGGGTTTTATACTCCAAAAAACCAAACCTAGACCATCTGCGGGTGTTTGGCACTAAAGCCTGGGTAAATGTACCACTAACAAAACGTAGAAAAGGGAAGGACAGAGCTCAGAAGCTAACCTTTCTGGGTTACCAAAACAGTATGAAAAGCTATCGGTTTCTAAACCAAAATAATTCCTTGAGCTTCAGTCGCTCAGCTGGTTTTTGTGAGAGTGAGGGCTGGCCAAGGATTCATGCAAATGATTTCCCTGGTAAGGTATCTCTCCCACTAACAGATGGCTCTGAAGGCCAAACTGAAATCAAGCAAGAGGCTACTCCCTCGTCTCCTGCTGACAGGCAAGATTCTGCTCAAGCAGAAGGAGGTGAAAGAGTGATTCCTAGGGTGTCAGAGCGTACCACAAAAGGAAAACCACCTCAGAGGTACGGTTATATCAATAACGTCTATACTGAACCAGAGAATTATGAAGCAGTCATGTCTCTGGACAAGTCTGAGAGAGAGGCCTGGGTTCAGGCAATGGAGACTGAGTACAAATCTTTAATTGAAAATGAAGTGTTTACTTCTATGTGTTTGCCAGCAGGGGAAAAGGTGATATCTTGTAGATGGATTTACAAGCTCAAACGGTTAGCAGACGGCACAATCTTAAGAAAAGCCCGTCTGGTCGCTCGTGGTTTTAGTCAATGTAAACACTCAGACTATGACCAGACATTTGCCAGCACATTACGTGCAGAAACGCTAAGAGTGGCATTGCTAAAGGCAAGCCAAAATCGAATGAGAATACATCATGCAGATTTTGTTACTGCTTACTTGAATGCAAGGGTAACAGAAAACTTATTTATGACCCAGATCCCTGGTTTTGAAGGGGAAGACAAACACAAGGTCTTAAAAATAAACAAGGCGTTGTATGGACTTCATCAATCAGCATTTTTATGGAGAAAATGTCTTGATGAGGCACTACTCAGTGTGGGTTTCAAACAATGTATAGGTGACGTATGCATGTATAAAATACAATTGTTTGGGTCTAATTGCTATTTGCTGTGTTTCGTGGATGATTTAGCATTTCTGTACAACACAGAGCAACAAGTTGATTGGTTTGTGAAAACAACAGAACAACTGTTTAAGGTCAAGCATCTGGGCGATGTGGAGCATTACTTAGGTGTTGACATATCCCAGGATGGCCAGGGTGGCTATGAAATGTTCCAAGGGAAGAAAATACTAAAGTTACTGGAGAGGTTTAACATGTTAGAAGCAAAGGCTGTAAATTCTCCAATAACCACTAGCTATCTAAAAGACCCTGAGGGTGCGATGTTGGAAGATGTGACAACCTTCCAATCGCTCGTGGGCTCTTTGCTATATATAGCTACTTGGTGTAGGCCAGATATATACTATGCCACTCATTTGTTGTGTCAGCGATGTTCCTGTCCAACAATGAGAGACTGGGTGGCAGCAAAACGCATACTTAGATATCTTAAAGGTACGGTACACCTTAAGCTATCTCTAAGTGTGGATAATAATCCAAGGGTGTGGGCGTTTAGTGATGCAAGTTGGGGTGACCTCAACGGAAAATCCACATCAGGGATTGCAATTTATGTGTCTGGTGCTCTAATAATTTGGAAAGCATTGAAACAATCACATGTGGCCACAAGTACATGTGAGGCTGAATTTTCTGCTTTAAGTGAATTGTGCTTACAGGTTGAATGGTTAAATCAAGTCTTAATAGATTTTGACATTAATGCACCATTGCCAATAAAGGTGTATTGTGACAGTACGGCAGCAACCCAGCTGGCTGTTGACAAAGGGATAAAATCCCGCAGTAAACATATAACCATTCGTTACCAGAATGTAAGAGAAGCTGTAAAGAAGAACTTAGTAACATTGGAACATTGCAAATCAGAAAACAATGTAGCAGATATCTTTACAAAGGCGCTAAGTGTGGATAGATTTATCCAACTGTGCAAGGCCTTGCGCATGGTGGCTGAAGGGGAGGGTGACACATCCAGGAGTGATCAATACATGCCTGAGGAGGTGTGTCAGTATATGGCAGTCAAGTATTGATCATACAGCCAATGCTATAAACGTATGTCAATGCAATGGATTCCAGGGGCATGTCCAGGCATGTAACGGGCACGTCCAGGCATGTCTCTAGTTGTCAGCCTGAGTCTCCATAGGAATGCATTGGGATGATGCAATAAGGTGTTGCACCTGTAGCTAATTACCTGAGTGAGTCAGCACTGTTGTGATTGGCTGTTAAACTGTATATATGGAATATGCACTGTGCTATTCTGTCTGCCTTCTTCATTGAGAGCTAAGCAGGACATTCTGAAACTCTGATGAATGTATTGCTGGATGCTGGATGTAAATAAACCACTGTAAATAATTTGCAACAACTTGGCTGTGTTGGTGAGTGATCTCTTCTCTGCTGGTGGTTGGACCTCTGTCCAAGTAAACAGCGCAAACTCGCAACAACATGACAGTTCGAAAAACCCTATTAACATACCTGAATTTTACAAGTAAAAAAAAAAAATTATCCAATGGACTTTCCCAACCATGTGAATTTTTCTTCCACAGTTCTAACCCTTCCCAGAAACCAACATAATGCCCACCCTGAACAATACAAAAAGCAACCAGGACCGTACATACTGATCTGAACCATCTGAAAATCCCTATTAATTTACATAATTAGGGTTAGGGTTAGGGTTAGGGTTAGGGTTAGGGTTAGGGTTAGGGTTAGGGTTAGGGTTAGGGTTAGGGTTAGGGTTAGGGTTAGGGTTAGGGATAAGGCTCGGGTTAGGGTCAGGGTCAGGGTCAGGGTTAGGGTTAGGGTTAGGGTTAGGGTTAGGGTTAGGGTTAGGGATAAGGCTCGGGTTAGGGTCAGGGTCAGGGTCAGGGTTAGGGTTAGGGTTAGGGTTAGGGTTAGGGTTAGGGTTAGGGTTAGGCTTAGGGTTGGGTTTAGGGTTAGGGTTAGGTTTAGGGTTAGGGTTAATTTTAGGGTTAGGGTTAGGGTTAGGGTTAGGGTTAGGGATAGGGTTAGGGTTAGGGATAAGGCTAAGTTTAGGGTCAGGGGCAGGGTCAGGGTTAGGGTTCGGGTTCGGGTTCGGGTTCGGGTTCGGGTTAGGGTTCGGGTTAGGGTTAGGGTTAATTTTAGGTTTAAGGTTAGGTTTAGGGTTAGAACAATAAAAAAAATTATAAAAAACACTTATACATCCAATGGCCTTTCCCAACCATGTCAATTTTCCTCTTACAGGTCTAACAGTTCAAAAAAACAAGCACAATGCCCAGTCTGAGCGACATGTATAGCTACCTGAACCGTTCGTAGGAAACTTAACTGTACTAATATCCCTATGAATTTTATTTAAGTTTCAATTTTAAAAAAATTTGAAAAAATACTTATACCTCCCATGGCCTTTGCCACGAATGTCAATTTTTCTCCCAAAAGTCTAACAGTTCAAAAAAACGGTATGCCCACCCTGAACAATATATAAAGCCACCGAAACGTTATAGAGGGAAGTTAACCGTACCAAAATCCCTATTAATTTACCTAATTTTTACAAGTATAAAAATCTGAAAAAATACTTAAACTTCCCATGGCCTATCCCAACCATGTCAATTTTTCTCTCACAGGTCTTACACTTCAAAAAAACCAACACAATGCCCTGCCTGAACAATATATAAAGGAAACTGAATAGTCTATAGAGTACATGACATGCCCTCCCTGAACAATATATAAAGCCACCGGAACCGTATAGGGGGAATTTAAACATACCAAAATCCCTATTATGAACCGTCCGAAAATCCATATTAATTTACATAATTATGGCATTGATTACATCCATACAATGAATTGGATATATACCTGCTATATTCATATAGCATGCATGCTAAAGACACGTTAAGTACTCGGCTAAGGAATTACTTGATGTCATTGATTACATCCATACAATGAATAGGAAATACATCCATACAACGAATAGGACAGGAGCTATCCTGCAGATTTATATAGCATGCAAGCTAAGGATATTTTAACTTTATTACTTCTGATGACTTCGGAGAACATCCAGCAAGTTTATCCTATGCTGAAGATGGTGTTTCTGGGTATTGTTTCATTTGCCGTCATCAAGGTATATGATGAATTCCGGTTATATATCAAAAGCAACTAGTGGTATTTCCATATTCTCTGTTACTATTATATAGTATTGTGAAATTCTATCTTCTACTTGGTATGATAACGTTAAATAATCATTGATAACCTTAAATGTCGCTGATTACATCCATAAACCGAATAGGAAATATACCTGCTAAGCTGTCGGGAACCCGCTTGCTAACTGAAAAAACAGGGTGCCCCTTTGAAGAAAACGTCACGCCAGGCCTGGTGAACGATACAACAGGAACAAGCTTTATTTCAGCAACGTGGAGTCCGCTGGTATGGAGTAAGAGCTTCCACCGAACTCCAGGTGGAAGCTCCCTTTTATACAAAACCCACCTCCTTAGGCTGTATTGCCCCACCCAGTACTTGCGGAGGGAACATGCTGATACAATCATGACTCATGCACATATGCGAGGTTTTCCGGGGTTCCTGATGGCCCATTTTCCTGGAACAAAGGACCATCTCCGGGCCCTTGTCAAAAGGTGGAGGGGGACATTGAGGTTCTTTAGCGGCCATTGCCACCTCAACGATCGGGTGGGGCGCCCAGCTGCCGGCTTGCCTATGATCACCATGCCCTACCTCCGTGATCGCGGGCGCCTCTGATGGCGGGGTTCGGTCCGGTTCCCAAGCCACCAAGGACCGAACCACGACATTCTGCCCCCCCAAAGGTCCATTCTCCAACCCCCCGGGACGGCCAGGATACCGCTTGTGGAAACGTTCAGTGAGTCGGGGCGCAAGGACGTCCGCTGCCCAGACCCATTCCCGGTCCCCCAAAGCGAAGTCCTTCCATTCCACGAGGTACTGCAACTTCCCCCTGTGGAGTCTAGAGTCCAGGATATCCGCCACCTCGTGGTGCTCCCCCCCCGGCAGGACCTCGGGCGCTGGCGGGGAAAACACGGGGTGCCAAACGTCACCGTCCGGAGTTTTTTTTAGAAGGCTCACGTGAAAGACGGGATGGATGTGCCGGAGGTTCTTGGGGAGCTTGAGCTTGACCGAAACTTCGTTGATCGGGGCCAAGACCTCGAAAGGCCCCAAAAACCGAGGGCCTAGCTTCTTGCTGGGCAAATTCAACCGTAGGTTCCGGGTGGAAAGGTAAACTCGATCCCCCGGTCGGATCTCCTCAGCTGGTCGTCTCTTCCGGTCGGCGTCCTCTTTCTGCGCTGCCTTGACTTTGTGGAGCTGCTCCTGCAGCGACTTCCAGCAGCTCCCGGCACGCTTCCCCCACTCGCGAAGGTCGGCCGATTCCCGGGCGGGGACCTCTCCAAGCTCCGGGAAGTGTCTCAGGTCTGTCCCGTAGACGACGGCAAAAGGCGACATCTCCGTGCTGCTGTGGTCTGCGTTGTTGTACGCGAACTCGGCCAGGGGGAGCAGGGGCACCCAGGTGTCTTGATGATAGGAACCGAAACACCGCAAGTACTGCTCCAGTACTTGATTAACCCGCTCGGTCTGCCCGTCCGTCTGGGGGTGGTAAGCGGAGCTCAGCCCTTGCTTGATGTCTAACAGGCGCAGGAAAGCTTGCCAAAACCGGGACACGAATTGTGAGCCCCGATCGGAAATCACCTTGTCCGGCAGCCCGTGCAGTCGGAACACGTGATCCAGGAACATCCGAGCCAACTGTGAAGCACTGGGGACACTGGCGCAAGGAATGAAATGGGCCTGTTTGGAAAATAGATCTACCACCACCCAGATCACCGTTTTCCCCTTGCTGGGAGGCAAGTCTGTTATAAAGTCCATGGAGATCACTGACCACGGCCGGGTCGGGACCTCGAGCGGGTGCAGCAGACCTTTCGGCTTGCCAACCCCCGGCTTGCAGGTCAGGCAGACAGGACAACCACTGACGTAAGCTTTTGTGTCCCGCCGCAGACTGGGCCACCAAAACCGCCGCCGGGCCAACTTCCAGGATTTTACGAAACCGAAGTGCCCGGCGGTCTTAGCATCGTGGCAGAGGCTGAGGGCTTCCCGTCGTAGCCCTTCCGGGACGTAGACAGCCTCCCCCCTCCGCCAGAGACCGGAGTCCAAAATCAAAGAGTCCCGGAGCTCAGCCAGCTCCTCGTCTGTCCCGTAGGCTGCCACTAGGCGGTCTCGGAGCGGGGCGGTCGCCGGGTCGGGCTCCCATTCCTCCCTGGCCCGACGCCTAGTGACGACCCCCCGTCCCAGCTGCTCCTCACCAAACACGGACCTGGTGCAGGGAGCGTACCCCTCCCCATAATGCGGCAGACGGGAGAGGGCGTCCGCGAGGAAATTCTCTTTGCCGGGGATGTGACCAAGCTTGAAATTGTACCGCGAAAAGAACTCCGCCCACCTCATCTGCTTGGCGTTCAGGGATCGCGGTTGCCGGAGCGCCTCCAGATTCTTGTGATCTGTCCAGACCTCGAACGGCTCCTCTGTTTCCTCCAGCCAATGCCGCCATTCGGTGAGGGCGAACTTAATCGCAAACGCCTCCTTCTCCCAGGTAGACCAGTTCCGCTCCGTTTCGGCGAATTTTCGTGAGAGGTAGGCCGCCGGCCTCAGCTGTCCCGCCTTGTCTCGCTGCAGGAGAACCGCCCCGGCTGCTGCGTCGCTGGCGTCGACTTGTACCACCATCGGCTGGGTTGGGTCGACGTGCAGTAGCGTGGGCTCAGACGCGAAAGCTTGCTTGAGGGCCAGGAACGCTGCCTCCGATTTCTCATTCCAGCCGAGCGCTGCGCTGGGCCGCGTGGCGCGAGGACCTCTCCCCTTGGTACCTAGCAAGTCCGTGAGGGGAGCCACTACGGAGGAGTATCTGGGGATGAAGCCTCTAAAAAAGTTAGCAAACCCCAGGAAGCTTTGTAGCTGTTTCCGGGTGCGGGGCCTTTCCCAGGCCAGCACCGCCTGCACCTTCTCGGGGTCCATAGCTATGCCCTGGGCTGAGATGCGGTAGCCCAAATAGTCCAGGGAGGGACGGTGGAATTCGCACTTAGCCAGCTTCACGTATAGGTGGTTTGCCAGCAGGCGCTTTAACACCTCCCTCACCAGGGTCACGTGCTCTTGGGGATCTTGGCTGTAGATCAGGACGTCATCCAAATAAACCACCACCCCCTGAAACAGAAGGTCCTGCAACACCTCATTAATTAGACTCATGAAAACCCCAGGTGCCCCGCTTAAACCGAACGGCATCACTTTAAATTCGAATTGTCCCAATTGACAGTTAAACGCTGTTTTCCACTCATCCCCCTCCCGGATGCGTACCCGGTAGTACGCCTCCCTTAGGTCCAGCTTAGTGAACAGAGTCCCTTTGCCCAGCCGGGCCAGCAAATCCGGGATCAGCGGGAGGGGGTAAGCGTTCCCCGCTGCGATGGCGTTGAGGCCCCGGTAGTCCTGGCACAGCCGTCGGGACCCATCCTTTTTCCGGACGAACAAGACTGGAGCTCCCATGGGACTGGAAGCGGGCCGGATGAAACCTCGGGCCAGATTTTTACCCAAAAACTCCCGGAGGTCCTTGAGCTCACCCTCACTCATCTTGTAGATGCGCCCTTTGGGTAGAACCGCCCCCTCTGGGATGTTGATAGCGCAGTCCGTGCGGCGGTGTGGGGGTAGCTCGTCCGCTTCCCGCTCGCTGAAAACGGCTGCGAGGTCTCGGTACTCTGGCGGGACCTCGGGCTCTGGTATCTCCTGCCGCGCCGCCGCCGCTCCCCTGGGACGCGCCACCGTCCTCTTGTGGCTGGAATTCTCGTGGGGGACCCGATGCCGTGCACCCACCGTCAAGTCGAACTTCAGGGTCCCCGCCCGCCAGTCCACCACGGGGTTGTGTTCCTTCAGCCAATCCAGGCCCAACACCGCCCGATATCCCGCTACGGGGACCTGGATCAGCCACCGCAGCTCTTGGTGGTCCCCTATGTGGATGGCGATAGGACCCACCTCCTCCCCGAAAGGTCCCCCCTGAATTGGGCTGCCGTCCATCTGGACGAAAACCAGGGGAACCTTCCGAATGCGCTTCGGTAGCCCCAAAGCCCGGGCTATCTGGGGGTGGACCATGCTGTGGTCGCATCCAGAGTCCAAAAGAGCCTCCCCCACCCAACTTAGTCCGTTCTCCGGGTTCCGGAGCTCTAAAATTACCACGTTCGGAGGTCGCGCCTCATGCTGTAGGGGTTTTCCCTCGCACCGCGGGACCTGCTGCCCGGCGCCGTCTACAGCAGGTCCTGGCCGTTTCCCGTCGCCTGGGCGCTTCCCGGTTCGTTGCGGAGGTCCTCCGCCCGGCGTGCCTGCTGGGGGCGTGTCGCACCTCCCCCCTGGGAGAGCCCGCGGTCCTCCCCCCCTTGCCGTTGGCACGCTGCTGCGAAATGTCCTGACCCCCCGCATTTCAGGCACAGACCTTCCCGGCGTCTCCTTTCCCGCTCGGGGTTCGGGGGTCGTTTGGGGCGAGAGTTGTCGGGACCCGGTCTCGGCGCCTCGGCTGACCCGCCTTTGGCCTCCCGGGGGGGTGCGGCGGCCCAACCCAGGCTGGCTTCCAGCTTGGCGACCACAAAACACCACCCCTCCAGTGTAGACAGATCTTCTTCCGTCCCCTTGATCACGGCCCATTCCCTGAGCTTCGGGTTAAGGCCCTCCCGGAAGTACTCGATTTGGGTCTCCTCGTTCCAGGAGAACACCTTGCCTGCTTCCCTCCGGAAAATGTCTATATAGTCCATAACCCCCCTAGTACCCTGTCGAAGTCCCTTGATCCGACTCTTTGCCTTGTCCTCAGCCTGGGGGTCCTGGAATCGTCGGCGGAGCGCGACCACGAAGTCCTGCAGGTCCCGCGTTGCCGGGTCGCCGCGCTCGGCCAACCCTAGGTACCACTGACCCGCCTTGCCCTGGAGACACGAGGCCACCCCCCAGACCAAGTCCTCGGAGTCCTCATACCGGTCTCCATACCTCCGGGCATGCGTCAGCGCGTGGAGGAGGAACTGCGGGAGGTCGTCCGGCGTCCCGTCGAAACGCGCCTTAAGCTCTGGGGGGGAACGTTTTGGAGAGTAGTCCGACCCCCTCCGGATCCGGGATTCTCGGCGTCCGCCGTCTCGTCCTGCTCCGCTCCACCGGCTACCAACTTGCCCAACGACGCCGTGCCGCTCCCTGCCTTGCACGTCGCTCCTGCGTTGGTCCGGCTCTCGCCGCCCCGTCGGCTCCCCCGCTCCCCCGAGATCCTCTGCTGTCTCGCCTCTCCGCTGGCCGTCTCGCCTACTCGGGACTGAAAACTGCTCCGGGTCGGGGTCCGGGGCCCGCTCACCAGTGCCGGGCTCGTCCTCGTCGCTGGAGACGTCCTCACTCGACGCGATCCCCTCCGCCGTTGTATTACCAGTCCCTCCGGGCCCGGCCCGAGCTTGCTCACGGGTTTCAGCTGCCTGCAAGCGCCTGGCCAAGTCCGCCATGGCCCGCCGCAGGTCCTCTAGGGATTCCTCAGGTCCTACCGGGCGAAGCGCCTGCCTCAGCTGGGTGTCCCAGGTTGGGGCCAACCCCCCAGACCTCGGCGCGCTCCCCGCCGTGCTTGGGAACCCCATGGCCCGGCGCCTTCCCTTGGCCGCCGCTGCCGAGGGTCTCGGGGTCCCGGACAGCTGCTCCTGGCCCCCCGATTTTCGGAGGAAATCTCCCGGGGACATTAAACTCATGTTCCCGGGGTTCGTGGGGGTCGAGACCGCCCCGTTGCTTGAAAACGCCATCTCTGGATCCGTCCCGATAAGCGCTCGGATGCGATGCCGACCCTGGAGTTCGGTGGGAAGCTCTTACGATGTCGGGAACCCGCTTGCTAACTGAAAAAACAGGGTGCCCCTTTGAAGAAAACGTCACGCCAGGCCTGGTGAACGATACAACAGGAACAAGCTTTATTTCAGCAACGTGGAGTCCGCTGGTATGGAGTAAGAGCTTCCACCGAACTCCAGGTGGAAGCTCCCTTTTATACAAAACCCACCTCCTTAGGCTGTATTGCCCCACCCAGTACTTGCGGAGGGAACATGCTGATACAATCATGACTCATGCACATATGCGAGGTTTTCCGGGGTTCCTGATGGCCCATTTTCCTGGAACAAAGGGCCATCTCCGGGCCCTTGTCAAAAGGTGGAGGGGGACATTGAGGTTCTTTAGCGGCCATTGCCACCTCAACGATCGGGTGGGGCGCCCAGCTGCCGGCTTGCCTATGATCACCATGCCCTACCTCCGTGATCGCGGGCGCCTCTGATGGCGGGGTTCGGTCCGGTTCCCAAGCCACCAAGGACCGAACCACGACATAAGCGTTGGTCACTTGAACAGGGCCTGTCCTGCAGATTAGTATTACTTTAGTATTAGTATTATTAGTATTACAGATTAGTATTACAGATAATTATTAGATTAGTATTACAGATTAGATATACTTTATGTCATTGATTACGACAAATAGGAATAGCGTTCATTTAACGAATAGCATCCAAACAACAAATAGGAATTGCATTCCGCACTTGAACAGGAGCTGTACTGCAGATTTATATAGCATACATGGTAAAGACATTTTAACTTTATTACTTCTGATGACTTCAGAGAACATCCAGCATGTTTATCATATGCCGCACGTGGTGCCTCTGGTTATTGTTTCGTAAAACTATCACAACTGGTAGTAGATTCCCAAATCGTTCTATTAGCCTTCATCAAGGTAAATGAAGAATTACAGTTATATAGCAAAAGCAACTAGTGGTATTTCCCTATTCTCTATTATTACTTAGAATTATGAAAGACTACTATGTTACTATTACATAGTATTAAGAAATTCCACCTACTGGGTATGATAATCTTAAATGTTGGCTAAGGAATTACCTTATGTCGCTGATTACATCCATAAACCGAAGACTTCGGAGAACACCCAGCAAGTTTATCATATGCTGAAGAAGGTGTTTCTGTGTACTGTTTCATTTGCCTTCATCAAGTTAAATCTTGAATTCCGGTTATATAGCAAAAGCAACTAGTGGTATTTCCATATTCTCTGTTACTATTAAATAGTATTTCCATATTCTCTATTATTACGTAGTATTATGAAAGACTATTATGTTACTATTACATAAGCAGAAAACATCCCGCAAGTTTATGTCTTGTATTGATTCTTCAAACCAGCAGAATCCCTGTTGTATCACAAGTTCGTTTGTTATGATTCACATATTTAACTCTTCTGGTCATATAGGAAAAGCAACTAGCGCTATTTACAAATTCTCTATTACCATATCCTGGTATGAAATTCTATCTTCTACTACCTATGAGATAACCTTAAATACTTGTTGGCTAAGGAATTACTTTGTCATTTACATCCATACAACGAATGCTATATATACCTGCTATATCCATATAGCATGCATGCTAAAGATACTTTAAATAGCATAGAAGTCATTGACTGCATCCAGAGAATGTAATTAATGTAATAGAGAATACTATTATTATTACATAGTATTATGGAATACCACTATATTCTCTGTTACTATTACATAGTTTTATGAATTTCTATACTACTGGGTATGATTATCTTAAAATGTCTTTGAATAAGGAATTACTGTATTTCGCTCATTTTACCTTTATTACTTTGTATGTCTTCATATAGGTAGCAGAAAATATCCCGCAAGGTATATGCGGCGGACGGAGTGTCTTTTTATTGTTTCTTCAAACTCTATTGTATCACAAGTTAGTATCGTAGGATTCACATATGGTCATATAGCAAAAGCAACTAGTGCTATTTTCAAATTCTCTATTATTACCATATACTGCTATGAAATGGTATGTTCTACTACCTATGCGATAATCTTAAATACCTGTTGGCTAAGAAATTGCTTTATGGCATTGATTACATCCTTACAACGAATTGGATATATCCCTGCTATATTCATATAGCATGCATATTAAGTGCCTAACATATTAAGTACTCGGCTAAGGAATTACTTGATGTCATTGATTACATCCATACAACGAATAGGAAATACATCAATACAACGAATAGGACAGGAGCTATCCTGCAGATTTATATAGCATGCATGCTAAGGACATTTTAACTTTATTACTTATGATGACTTCGGAGAACATCCAGCAAGTTTATCTTATGCTGAAGATGGTGTTTCTGGGTATTGTTTTATTTGCCTTCATCGAGGTAAATGATGAATTCCGGTTATATAGCAAAAGCAACTATCTTTTTATATTTTCCTTTTTTATTGTAATGGCCTATGGCTACATGCAATAAAATCTGACTTGACTAAAATCCAAGTAAACGACACCAACCGAATTTCCACAATCTAGCAAACCTGTTACTTGGTCAAAAAAGGAAACCAGGTTGGTCTGATAGGACCTGTCGGAGACAAATCCATGCTGACTTCCGTGGATCACCAAATTGTCCTCCAGATGTTTGCAGATTGTTGAAATAGATGGAATCGGGCTTGCAGCCGCCAGTTGATGCTGGCCAACCGAAGGCAGTGGAGGAGCCTGGAGGATGCCGGTGGAGGGAAGGGCAGGAGCCGTCCCTGCTTACCACGGGTTTTCCTTGTAGGAATCTCCAGGGGGAGTTTTGATGAGGTTCTCCTGCAAGCCCTCAAGGGAGTCGTGGCCATTGAAAGAGGTGAGCTATGTTCCCCAACTCCTTCGCTTGCCTCTCTGCCCCTCCTGGTCCCCAGTGGGTGGGTTGGGCAAGGAGGGCTTGTGACCTGTATGCCGGCAACGGGGAAGGCATTGTCTGGGAGAGCTAAACCTTGGGCTCACTGTGTGCTCTTTCGGGAAGTGGGAAGGGGAGCGGGCTGAGGTGGAAGGGGCCCTGAGTTCTCAGACTGGCCTTATAGAATCATAGAATCATAGAGTTGGAAGGGGCCATACAGGCCATCTAGTCCAACCCCCTTCTCAATGCAGGATTAGCCCTAAGCATCCTAAAGCATCCAAGAAAAGTGTGTATCCAACCTATGCTTGAAGACTGCCAGTGAGGGGGAGCTCACCACCTCCTTAGGCAGCCTATTCCACTGCTGAACCACTCTGACTGTGAAAATTTTTTCCTGATATCTAGCCTATATCGTTATATTTGAAGTTTAAACCCATTACTGCGTGTCCTCTCCTCTGCAGCCAACGGAAACAGCATCCTGCCCTCCTCCAAGTGACAACCTTTCAAATACTTAAAGAGGGCTATCATGTCCCCTCTCCTTTTAGTTTGGTTCCCTATGAGCTGGCCTTGCCAGTTGGGCTGCCTCTGATCGTTTTCCTTCCATATACTCCCTATGTTGATCGTCTCCTTCCCCTAGTGGCTTTAGTTTAAAGATCTCCTGATGAAGCTCCCCAGGTTCCTGCCATTCTTCCCCAGTTTCGATAAGTGCAGTCCATCAGGTGCTAGCAGGCCTTCCTCAAGAAAGCCTATCCCATGGTCCCAGAAACCAAATCTCTCCTGCCGGCACCAACTACGCAGCCAGTGATTCACCTCCATTATCTTCCTCTCCCGACGCATTCCTCTTCCCTTGAAAGGAAAGATTGAAGAGAATACCACTTGTGCCCCATTTGCTTGAGCTTCCTCCCCAAATCTTGATAGTCTTTTTTAATAGGAGTGATGGTATTCAGGGACATGTCATTCGTTCCCAAATGGACCATCACAAATGGGTAGCGATCCGTAGATTTGAGGAGATTGGGCAGCCATTCTGAAACATCTTTAATTTACGCCCCTGGCAAGCAAGCCTTGTACACTTGATGTGTGTTTCTAGGGATCTCCCGGGGGAGTTTTGATGAGGTTCTCCTGCAAGCCCTCAAGGGAGTCGTGGCCATTGAAAGAGGTGAGCGATGTTCCCCAACTCCTTCGCTTGCCTCTCTGCCCCTCCTGGTCCCCAGTGGGTGGGTTGGGCAAGGAGGGCTTGTGACCTGTATGCCAGCAATGGGGAAGGCAGTGTCTGGGAGAGCTAAACCTTGGGCTCACTGTGTGCTCTTTCGGAAAGTGGGAAGGGGAGCGGGCTGAGGTGGAAGGGGCCCTTAGTTCTCAGACTGGCCTTGTACACTTGTTGTCTGTTTCTTCAGCAGACTGAGGATGCTTGCAGATCCAGGCCATCCAGAGTGGAGGAGAGCTGATCGGGAGAGGAGGGCCACGTGCGAACAGACGGGGGAGTATCCAGAAGGCAATTTCTTCAGCGGAGGCGGAAGGGCTTGCTAAGCAGGGGGCACCAGGTGACCCGAAGCCTGGCGTGATGCCTGAAGCTCCTGATGATGTTGGCTGAGAGAAGCTGGCGGCAGTCAGCCGGGGGGTGGGGGTGGGCATCAGTGGCAGGTAGCTGGGGGGAGGGGGTTGTGTAGGGTTGCAGAGTGAGAGTGTGAGTGAGCAAGTGAGTGAGTGCAACCCTGCATGCCCATCTGTTCCGACGGACAGGGACCGAATGCCCATTAGTTTCGACAGGGCTTGAGTGCCCATCTGCTGCGGCAGACAGGGCTTGAGCGCTCCTCTGTCTGGACGGACAGGGCTTGCGAGCCCATCTGTTCGAAGGGACAGAATTTGAGTGCCGGTCCACACAGATGAACGGAGCACAGTGCCAGACCCTTCAGATGGCTGGAGCACGGGTGCACGTTCCCTCAAGTGGACGCAGCTGGGGTGCCCGTCCCTTGGGCCTCGTCCCATCGTGTGGACAGAGGTGGGGTGCCCGTTCTTTCTGGTGGACAGAACGTGTGTGTGTGTGTGTGTGAGTGTGTGTGTGTGTGTGGACGGAGAGTGAATGCGAGGGGTAGGCATGGGCACCAAGCGGCTCATCAACTGAAGTTCATGACAATTTTTAGCCTGCCGTCACAAACCTCCATGAACTTTTCAAGAATTGGTGGCGGTTCGTGTTTAGAGCAGAGAACAGGGCTTTAAAGGCACTCAGGGCCATCCCCTTAAACCTCTGCTTACTTTTTTTGTCCTGTGCTGCTGTTTTTCGCGGACCCCCCGGAGACGGGAACGCAGGGGCCGAAAGGGACTCTAAGCCCTTTTCTTTTTTACTAGACCTTTTTGGATCAGTAAAGAGGGAAATGCTACAGCTTGCATATTACAAAACACACACACATCAGGCTGCCATTTCACTATGCTTCTCTTCTTCTTGTACATCTCCCTAACACCGTAGATGACATACTGATGCTTCTTCCCCCCAGGCTTACATAGCCAGTCTGAAAGTCGAGGATTTCTCTCCACCTCCTTCCCCCCCGCCCCAATCTGATCTCCTATGGGACTCCGCTTTCTTTTGCTTCAAGAACGCAAGTGTTGCTGGTGTCCCATATTCCAACGCTTTGTCTAATCAGTCAGTAGTAGCTGGTCAGGATTCTGTTTTCCATCTTGTTGCATGAAGGATCCTAGCAGCTGCTTTTGCCATGCATTGAACAAAGTAGCTAGACGTGTGGGGGAGTTTTCTTGTTCTGTTTCCTTACGTCCATATTGTATACTGTGCAAATTGCCCTTTCAATCTCTTTTGCCTCTCCTCATGAATCATATTCCAGCATTCCCAGGCTTTCTGGCAAGTCCTCCAGATGCGAAAAAACCATGCATCTGTCTCCTGCCGTTCCCAGCATTGGCCGATAGGAGTTTTTGCCATTCCTGCTCTACCTTGGGAAGCAGCAAGCTACCTAAAAAGCATCTTATCCCCGTTTTCTGTTAACATCTGACATTCAGTGTCCCCACAATGACTCCCACTGGGCCAGGCTTCGCTTCTTTCTATTTTATTTCTCTTCAAGTTTGCGTATCGAAGTCGGTGGCCAAAGCGATGGGCCTGGTCTCTTTTGACACTGAAACGATATGGTTAGCAAGTAGTCTCTAGCTTTCCTCTTTATCTTTCCTCTGGAACATTCTCAGCAGTTTTTTTAACCAAGGGCTCCCTTGGTTAAGGTATGAAGGGGAAGTAGTGCACAAGTTGAAATAGATGGACTCGAGCTTGCAGGCACCAGTTGATGCTGGCCAACAGAAGGCAGTGGAGGAGCCTGGAGGATGCCGGTGGACGGAAAGGGCAGGAGCCGTCCATGCTTACCACGGGTTTTCCTTGTAGGGATCTCCCGGGGGAGTTTTGATGAGGTTCTCCTGCAAGCCCTCAAGGGAGTTGTGGCCATTGAAAGAGGTGAGCGATGTTTCCCAACTCCTTTGCTTGCCTCTCTGTCCCTCCTGATCCCCAGTGGGTGGGTTGGGCAAGGAGGGCTTGTGACCTGTATGCCGGCAATGGGGAAGGCAAGTGTCTAGGAGAGCTAAACCTTGGGCTCACTGTGTGGTCTTTCGGGAAGTGGGAAGGGGAGCGGGCTGAGGTGGAAGGGGCCCTGAGTTCTCAGACTGGCCTTGTAGACTTGTTGTCTGTTTCTTCAGCAGACTGAGGAAGCTTGCAGATCGAGGCCATCCAGAGAGGGGAAAGGAGGAGGAATCGGGAAAAGGAGGAGAGCTGATCGGGAGAGACCCCTGATACCCTCTCAAAAACTTCTTCCAGCCGCACAGAGAACCCCTTTGGAGTCCCAGAGCACTCCCTATGTGTAAAACTGTTCAACAGCCCGCTCTGCAGGGCTAGGTTTTAGCATCAAAGATCCATTCATTTTGTTATTTTAATCAACCCTTGGTTGGATACAGAGTGTAGAGGGAAGAATAATAGAATCATAGAATCATAGAGTTGGAAGGGGCCATACAGGCCATCTAGTCCAACCCCCTGCTCAATGCAGGATCAGCCCTAAGCATCCTAAAGCATCCAAAAAAAGTGTGTATCCAACCTTTCCTTGAAGACTGCCAGTGAAATGCAGAGGTGCTTTTTTATATGCACTGTAATCATCAGAAGTCATCAGAAGTAATAAAGTTAAAATGCCGTTAGCATGCATGCTATATAAATCTGCAGAATAGCTCCTGGTCAGGACAGGTCCTGTCCTATTCGTTGTATGGATGTATGTCCTATTCGTTATATGGATATAATCAATGACATCAAGCAATTCCTTAGCCGAGTACTTAATGTGTCTTTAGCATGCATGCTATATGAATATAGCGGGTATATATCCAATTCATTGTATGGATGTAATCAATGCCACGAAGCAGTTTCTTAGCCAACAGGTATTTAAGATTATCTCATAGGTAGTAGAAGATACCATTTCATACCAGTATATGGTAATAATGGAGAATATGAAAATAGCACTAGTTGCTTTTGCTATATGACCATAAGAGTTAAATATGTGAATCCTAAGATACTAACTTGTGATACAATAGAGTTTCTGCTGGTTTGAAGAAACAATACCAAGACACTCCATCTGCCGCATATACATTGCGGGATATTTTCTGCTTCCTATATGAAGACATACGAAGTAATAAAAGTAAAATGAGTATTCTCTTGTAAATGGTGTTTATATTTCTGATACACTTTAGCATCAATCTGCCCGTCTATATGAATCCGCAGGTCCTGTTCAAGTGACCAACGCTTAGCAGGTATATTTCCTTTTCGGTTTATGGATGAAATCAGCGACATAAAGTAATTCCTTAGCCAACGAGTATTTAAGGTTATCATACCCAGTAGAAGATAGCATTTCATAATACTATGTAATAGTAACAGAGAATATAGTAGTATTTCATAATCCTAAATAACAATAGAGAATATGGAAATACCGCTAGTTACTTTTGCTATATAACCGTAATTAATCTTTTACCTTGATGAAGGCAAATGAATTTCGTAATCTACTACAGGTTGTGATAGTTTTAAGAAACAATACACAGAGACACCATCTGCAGCATATGATACACTTGCTGGAGTCATCCAAAGTAATAAAGTTAAAATCCTGCTTTAGGATGCTTAGGGCTAATCCTGCGTTGAGCAGGGGGTTGGACTAGATGGCCTGTATGGTCCCTTCCAACTCTATGAGTCTATGATTCTATGATTCTATGAAAATGCCATTAGCATGCATGCTATATAATTCTGCAGGACAGGTTCTGTTCAAGTGTGCAAGCTTAGCAGGTATATATCCCATTCGTTGTATGGATGTAAACAATGCCATAATGCAATTTTTTGGCCAACAGGTATTTAAGATTATCTCATAGAGAGTAGAAGATAGATTTTCATAATACTATATAGTAATAATAGAGAATTTGGAAATAGCACTAGTGGCTTTTTCTATATGACCAGAAGAGTTAAATATGTGAATCGTAACAAACGAACTTGTGATACAACAGGGCTTCTGCTGGTTTGTAGAAACAATACAAGACACTCCATCTGCAGCATATGATAAACTTGCGGGATGTTTTCTGCTAACTATATGAAGACATACGAACTAAAAAAGGTAAAATTAGTCGTTCTCCTCTCAATGTTGGGCATGATAATCTTAAATACTCGTTGGAATTATACGTGCTCAGCGTTGGTCACTTGAACAGGACCTGTCCTGCATATTCATATAGGTAAATGAAGAATTCCATTTTTATAGCAAAAGCAAATAATGGTGTTTACGTATTCTCTGTTACTATTAAATACTATTATGAAATTCTACTAGGCATGGTAATGTTAAATACTCGTTGGCTAAGGAATTACCTTATGTCGCTGATTACATCCATAAACCGAAATGGAAATATACCTGCTATGCGTTGGACACTTGAACAGGACCTGTCCTGCAGATTCATATAGCATGCATGCTAAAGACACCCTTTCGTGTATGAGAAATGTAAACAACATTGGCAGGAGAACGACTCATTTTACCTTTATTACTTACGTATATTTTCATATAGTTAGCAGAAAACATCCCGCAAGTTTATCATATGCTGCAGATGGAGTGTCTTGTATTGTTTCTTCAAACCAGCAGAAGCCCTGTTGTATCACAAGTTCGTTTGTTACGATTCACATATTTAACTCTTCTGGTCATATAGAAAAAGCAACTAGTGCTATTTCCAAATTCTCTATTATTACTATATAGTATTATGAAAATCTATCTTCTACTCTCTATGAGATAATCTTAAATAACTGTTGGCCAAAAAATTGCATTATGGCATTGTTTACATCCATACAACGAATGGGATATATACCTGCTAAGCTTGCACACTTGAACAGAACCTGTCCTGCAGAATTATATAGCATGCATGCTAAAGGCATTTTCATAGAATCATAGAAGGGACCAACAATGTATATGCGGCAGATGGAGTGTCTTGGTATTGTTTCTTCAAACCAGCAGAAACTCTATTGTATCACAAGTTAGTATCTTAGGATTCACATATTTAACTCTTATGGTCATATAGCAAAAGCAACTAGTGCTATTTTCATATTCTCTATTATTACCATATACTGGTATGAAATGGTATCTTCTACTACCTATGAGATAATCTTAAATACCTGTTGGCTAAGAAACTGCTTCGTGGCATTGATTACATCCATACAACGAATTGGATATATACCCGCTATATTCATATAGCATGCATGCTAAAGACACATTAAGTACTCGGCTAAGGAATTACTTGATGTCATTGATTATATCCATATAACGAATAGGACATACATCCATACAACGAATAGGACAGGACCTGTCCTGACCAGGAGCTATTCTGCAGATTTATATAGCATGCATGCTAACGGCATTTTAACTTTATTACTTCTGATGACTTCTGATGATTACAGTGCATATAAAAAAGCACCTCTGCATTTCACTGGCAGTCTTCAAGCAAAGGTTGGATACACACTTTTTTTGGATGCTTTAGGATGCTTAGGGCTGATCCTGCATTGAGCAGGGGGTTGGACTAGATGGCCTGTATGGCCCCTTCCGACTCTATGATTATATGATTCTATTATTCTTCCCTCTACACTCAGTATCCAACCAAGGGTTGATTAAAATAACAAAATGAATGGATCTTTGATGCTAAAACCTAGCCCTGCAGAGCGGGCTGTTGAACAGTTTTACACATAGGGAGTGCTCTGGGACTCCAAAGGGGTTCTCTGTGCGGCTGGAAGAAGTTTTTGAGAGGGTATCAGGGGTCTCTCCCGATCAGCTCTCCTCCTTTTCCCGATTCCTCCTCCTTTCCCCTCTCTGGATGGCCTCGATCTTCTACTACCTATGAGATAAATACTTGTTGGCTAAGACATTACTTTGTCATTTACATCCATACAACGAATGCTATATCTATATAGCATGCATGCTAAGGACACTTTAAATACTCGGCATAGAAGTCATTGATTGCATCCAGAGAATGTAATAAATGTAATAAAGAATACTATTATTACTACATAGTATCATGGAATACCACTATGTTACTATTACATAGTATTATGAAACTCTATCCTACTGGGTTTGATAACCTTAAAATGTCGTTGGCTAAGGAATTACTGTATGTCGCTGATTACATGATTGCTAAAGACACATTTAGTACTCGGCTAAGGAATTACGTGATAATCATTGATTACATCCATACAACTTATAGGAAATACATCCATACAACGAATAGGACAGGACCTGCAGATTTATATAGCATGCATGCTAAGGACATTTTAACTTTATTACTTCTGATGACTTCGATGAACATCCTGCAAGTTTATCATATGCTGCAGATGGTGTTTCTGGGTATTGTTTCATTACATCCATAAACCGAATAGGAAATATCCCCGCTAAGAGTTGGTCACTTGAACAGGACCTGTCCTGCAGATTCATATAGCATGCATGCTAAAGACACCCTTTCGTGTATGAGAAATGTAAACAACATTGACAGGAGAAGGACTCATTTTACCTTTATTACTTCGTACGTCTTCATATAGTTAGCAGAAAACATCCCGCAAGTTTATCATATGCTGCAGATGGTCTTGTATTGCTCACTTAGTATTACAGATTAGTATTACAGATAATTATTAGATTAGTATTACAGACAAAGTATTAGTTTTACAGATTAGATATACATTATGTCATTGATTACAACGAATAGGAATACCGTTCATTTAACGAATACCATCAATACAACAAGTAGGAATAGCATTCCGCACTTGAACAGGAGCTGTCCTGCAGATTTATATAGCATACATGCTAAAGACATTTTAACTTTAACTTTAAATGTCTTTAGCAAGCATGCAACTAGTGCTATTTACAAATTCTCTATTATTACCATATCCTGGTATGAAATTCTATCTTCTACTACCTATGAGATAACCTTAAATACTTGTTGGCTAAGGAATTACTTTGTCATTTACATCCATACAACGAATGCTATATCCATATAGCATGCATGCTAAAAAGGTAAAGGTATCCCCTGTGCAAGCACCGAGTCATGTCTGACCCTTGGGGTGACGCCCTCTAGCGTTTTCATGGTAGACTCAGTATGGGGTGGTTTGACAGTGCCTTCCCCAGTCATTACCGTTTACCCCCCAGCAAGCAAGCTGGGTACTCATTTTACCGACCTCGGAAGGATGGAAGGCTGAGTCAACCTTGAGCCGGCTGCTGGGATTGAACTCCCAGCCTCATGGGCAAAGCTTTCAGACGGCTGCCTTACCACTCTGCGACACAAGAGGCATGCATGCTAAAGACACTTTAAATACTCGGCATAGAAGTCATTGACTGCATCCAGAGAATGTAATCAATGTAATAAAGAATACTATTATTACTACATAGTATTATGGAATACCACTATGTTACTATTACATAGTATTATGAAATTCTATCCTACTGGGTACGATAACCTTAAAATGTCCTTGGCTAAGGAATTACTGTATGTCGCTGATTACATGATTGCTAAAGACACATTATAGCATGCATGCTAAAGACACATTTAGGACTCGGCTAAGGAATTACTTGATCGTCATTGATTACATCATTGATTACTTATAGGAAATACATCCATACAACGAACAGGACAGGACCTGTCCTGCAGATTTATATCGCATGTACCCTGTTGTATCACAAGTTCGTTTGTTACGATTCACATATTTTACTCTTATGGTTGTATAGGAATAGCAACTAGCGGTATTTACAGATTCTCTATTTTTACTACCTTTACTACCTCTCTTTTACTACCTATGAGATAACCTTAAATACTTGTTGGCTAAGAAATTACTTTGTCATTTACATCCATACAACGGATGGGATATATACCTTCCCCCCACCTGAGAAGAGGCCTGTCTTGGATCGACCTTCCACCATTCCGTCCTCTGGCCGACCCAAGTCCTCTGGCCCGAGTGGTGCAATAAAGTGTCCACAAGGGTCTCTTTATTGAGGCGGCTGCCGGGGCGCCCCCTTCTAAGGTGCGTCAGTCAGGTGTCTTTGCTGGCACTTCTGCAGGGCCTGCTGATCAGGCAGCCCCTCATGTCGCTCCTTTTGCTAGCAAGGCATGGGGGCATCAGGAAGAGTTGCCTGATCTCTCCCTCGGGGTGAGCCTTGGGGACATGAGTAGCTTGTCCTTCATGTTCCCAGGCATCACCTCAGGGGTGCAGAGAGCCCTGGAGGAGATGTGTGAGGGACTGGCCCGCCAGTCTACTCCCCTTTCTCCTCCAGGATCCAGCAGGCTTCAGTTGGGGGGGTACAGGAGCAGATGGTAGAGGTGGTGCAAGAGGGAGAGATGGAGGTGGCACCCCCTTCCCCACTATCTCGACCACTTCCCCCTCTCTCACCTTCTTCTGTCCCCACCTCAGGACACGGTGTGTCCGGCCTGAGCTCCTCACAGGAGGCAGCTCAGAGGACTTGAAGCAGCCTGCGTCGTCCAAAGGCTCCAAAGTCTGAAATTACTTCCAGACTGTGGAGGGAACCCACCTAGCAGAGTGCCAGAGGATCGTGGTGCATTTCTGCAGGCAGAGGATTAGTCATGGAAGACAGGAGCGTCACTACACAACTAGCGGCCTCATGAACCACCTGAAGAGGCACCACCAGGCTGTCCTGCTTCAGGGGGAGAGACAGGCTGGCAGTGGAGTGCCTGTGCAGGCACAACCTACCAGCACGGGACTGGAGAGTCTACCTGGGACCTACACCTCGAGAGCTCTCCCTAAGAGTTCTTCTCAGTGAGCGGGTGGAGTTAGAGGGAGGAAAACGACCATGGTGGAGATGCTTGCCTGGGCTGGCAGTGGCATGCCAAAAGGGGGGTTTGAGGCAGGGTGTAGGGCCACGAACCATGACCTAGCTGCGCTCATGGCCGTGGATGGGTACCCCTTTCGTCTGGCCGACGACATGTCCTTCCACCAACTATGCCGTTGCATATCCACCTGGTACAAGGCTCCTAGTCGTACCACGATTAGCAGGACAGTGTTGCCCTCTCTTTATAGGGCAGCCATGTGTCGCATGAAGGTAGAGATGTCCCGAGCTTCAGGGACCGTACACTTCACGTCGGACATATGGACGTCATGTCATGCGCAGGATGCGTACATCTCGCTGACTGCGCATTGGTGGGACGTATGGGAGGTGCTTGGTGGGGTTGAGCCTGTTAGGCAGCATGAGGGCTGCCGGGCAGGCTGCCATGTCTTGCTGCACATCGAGCCCTTTAATATGCGGCACACGGCAGACAACATCAAGGGCAGCATTCGTAGAATGGTAGATGGGTGGGTAGGCAATGGGACGCGGGTCACCAAGGGCTTCTTGGTGACAGATGGTGCCCTCAACATGACCAAGGCAGTCAAGGGCATGGGCCTGAAGCACATCTCCAGTGTGGCCCACCTTCTCCACCTCGTGGTTAAGGATGCCCTTGGGATCGCCTCTAAGGGAACCGGTTCATCCGCCGAAGCCATTAAGTGCCAGAGGATCGTGGTGCATTTCTCTCACAGCTCGCATGACGTCTCGAGGCTGAAGAGAAAGCAGGTCCTGATGGGCGTGCCGCAGCACTGCCTTATCAGAGACGTCAGCATGCGCTCGAACTCCACCCGCGCCATGCTTGAGCGCTTGGTGGAGCAGAGGAAAGCCTTAGATGCCCTTGTCCAGGAGATGAGGATGTTTATGCCTGGGGAGTGGCTCACCCACCGAGAGAGGGAAATCATTTCTCAGACCGTGGAAGTGCTTGGGCCCTTCAAGACTTTCACGGAGATGCTCTCGTCTGTTACGGCGAGTTTGGGTCTGGTTGTGCCCATGGTCCACAATGCCCATGTGGTGTTGGCCCCCTTCCTGGACCCGACTCAAGGACGTGCAGACGCTGTTCCTGCCATGCGCACGCTTGCAAGGAGGCTTCTGAGAGGGCTTGACAGCCGCTTTGAACCCCTCTGTAAATCAGTGACATACAGGCCTGCCGCCATGTGTGATCCGTGCATCAAGGGCAGCTTAGCAGAGAGGGAGAGGAGCCTTCCTGAATGGCGCAAGCTGCTCATTCAGAGGCTTGCCTGGTGGAAGTCCAAGGAGGCTGAGGTGTCAGGCCAGGCAGGGGAGGAAGGAGCCAGCACGTCCGCTGCTCCTCCCCCCCCCCCAGCCTCTGCTGGCACATCAGCCACTGCGGGCCACCCCAGCGAGAAGGCTGAGCAGGGCAACTTCTTGCTGGGGTTCCTCCAGATCACTCCTTCTCTCGCAATTTGTTTTTGGCCCCACCCATCAAGCAGGTCACACCCTGGAAATTATTTTCGGCGCAGGTTTGATTGTGGATCTGGTTACAACAACAGCCGTGCCATGGTCAGACCACTATGCTTTAAAGGCTCGGCTAAAGCTCCCACCACCTCCTCAGTTGGGCGTCGAGCAAATTTTAGCTCGCCCACGGAGACTTATGGATCCAATAGGATTCCGGAATGCTCTGCGGGAACCAATGCCTCCTGGCACTTCTCTCAATGGCCTGGTCAGTGATTGGCATAACGGACTGCTGACTGCCATTGATGAGATAGCTCCCCGACGCCCTCTCCGGCCCCGTCTCAAGCGAGCTCCCTGGTACACCGAGGAGCTTCGCGACAAGAAACGGGAACTGAGACGGCTAGAGCGAGTTTGGAGGAAGACTCGTGATGAAGCCTCGAGAACATCTTATAGAATGCAGATGAAAGCCTATGAGATGGCGGTGAAGTCAGTAAAACGCAATTTTTACTCGGCTACCATCGCATCTGCAGACTCACGCCCAGCTCAATTGTTTAAGGTAGTTCGATCCCTCACTGCCCTGATTGAAAGGCAACAAAACAGTAGCCAATTGGACATCAGCTGTGAGGCATTTGCGAGTCATTTTGCGGACAAAATCTCGACACTCCGCCACGACCTCCCCCCCCAACCTTAGATACAAAAAGTGAACTAAAGGCCCCTTGGCCGTCTTTGGAGAAAACTATGAGTAACTTCAGATGACTCACGCTGACCGGTGGACAGGATTCTAGCGACAACAAGACCAACTACATGCCCACTAGATCCTTGCCCATCCTGGCTCTTGAAAACAGCTGGCATAAAGATAATGGGCCCCCTCCAGGAGATAATCAACCTATCTCTAACAACAGGAGAATTCCCGGAGGGTTTGAAAGAGGCTGTGGTACGTCCACTGTTGAAAAAAACATCTCTAAACCCACAAGAGCCTAACAACTACAGGCCCGTCTCGCACTTAGCGTTTCTGGGCAAGATGATAGAAAGGGCAGTCACAAACCAACTGACAGAATACCTGAAAGAAGCTTCGGTCCTAGACCCATCCCAGTCTGGCTTCCGGCCTGGCCATGGGGTAGAGACAGCACTAGTCACCCTGACGGACGACCTCCGTCGGCAGTTGGATCGAGGCGGGTCGGCACTGCTGATATTATTAGACCTCTCAGCAGCGTTCGACACAGTCGATCACGAGCTTCTAGCTCGCCGCCTCATCGATGCTGGAATACAAGGGATAGCCCTTCAATGGCTGATCTCCTTCCTCCAGGATCGTGGACAGAGGGTTGCAATAGGAGAGAAAACATCAGGCCGCCGGCAACTTACTTGTGGAGTCCCACAAGGAGCGGTCCTCTCTCCTATCCTATTCAACATCTTCATGCGCCCTCTCGCACAGCTGGTACGGAAGTTCGGGCTGGGTTGCCATCAATATGCAGATAACACCTAGCTCTTCCTCCTGATGGATGGCTGCCCTGACTCTCCCCCAGAAGCACTAGCCAGCTGCCTGGAAGCAGTGACGAGATGGCTCAAGCAGAGTCGGACACGACTACGCACCTAACAAGAAGAAAGGGTGTCTTTAGCATGCATGCTATGAGAATCTGCAGGACAGATCCTGTTGGTGAGAAACGCTTAGCAGGTATATTTCATATTTGTTGCATGCATGTAATCAGCGACATACAGTAATTCCTTAGCCAACAACATTTTAAGGTTATCATACCCAGTAGGATAGAATTTCATAATACGTTCTCCTGCCCATGTTTTTTACATTTCTCAAACACTAAAGGGTGTCTTTACCATGCATGCTATATGAATCTGCAGGACAGGTCCTGTTCAAGTGACCAATGCTTAGCGGGTATATTTCCTATTTGGTTTATGGGTGGCCCGCAGTGGCTGATGTGCCAGCAGAGGCTGGGGGGGGGGAGCAGCGGACGTGCTGGCTCCTTCCTCCCCTGCCTGGCCTGACACCTCAGCCTCCTTGGACTTCCACCAGGCAAGCCTCTGAATGAGCAGCTTGCGCCATTCAGGAAGGCTCCTCTCCCTCTCTGCTAAGCTGCCCTTGATGCACAGATCACACATGGCGGCAAGCCTGTATGTCACTGATTTGCAGAGGGGTTCAAAGCGGCTGTCAAGCCCTCTCAGAAGCCTCCTTGCAAGCGTGCGCATGGCAGGAACAGTGTCTGCACGTCCTTGAGTCGGGTCCAGGAAGGGGGCCAACACCACATGGGCATTGTGGACCATGGGCACAACCAGACCCAAACTCGCCGTAACAGACGAGAGCATCTCCGTGAAAGTCTTGAAGGGCCCAAGCACTTCCACGGTCTGAGAAATGATTTCCCACTCTCGGTGGGTGAGCCACTCCCCAGGCATAAACATCCTTGTCTCCTGGACAAGGGCATCTAAGGCTTTCCTCTGCTCCACCAAGCGCTCAAGCATGGCGCGGGTGGAGTTCCAGCGCATGCTGACGTCTCTGATAAGGCAGTGCTGCGGCACGCCCATCAGGACCTGCTTTCTCTTCAGCCTTGAGACGTCATGCGAGCTGTGAGAGAAATGCACCACGATCCTCTGGCACTTAATGGCTTCGGCGGATGAACCGTTTCCCTTAGAGGCGATCCCAAGGGCATCCTTAACCACGAGGTGGAGAAGGTGGGCCACACAGGAGATGTGCTTCAGGCCCGTGCCCTTAACTGCCTTGGTCATTTTGAGGGTACAATCTGTCACCAAGAAGCCCTTGGTGACCCCCGTCCCATTGCCTACCCACCCATCTACCATTCTACGAATGCTGCCCTCGATGTTGTCTGCCATGTGCCGCATATTGAAGGGCTCGATGTGCAGCAAGACATGGCAGCCTGCCCGGCAGCCCTCATGCTGCCTAACAGGCTCAACCCCACCCAGCACCTCCCATACGTCCCACCAATGCGCAGTCAGCGAGATGTACGCATCCTGCGCATGACATGACGTCCATATGTCGGACGTGAAGTGTACGGTCCCTGAAGCTCGGGACATCTCTACCTTCATGCGACACCTGGCTGCCCTATAAAGAGAGGGCAACACTGTCCTGCTAATCGTGGTACGACTAGGAGCCTTGTAGCCAGGTCCCAACGAAGAAATGGGTTGCTTAGACAAAGAAACTAGCTGCTGGGAATATGAAGAAATATTTCCTGTCTAGAAGGGCTGATGGCCCATTTCTGGCATATGCTGGGTGATTGCTTGTGCCTGGGGATAGTGGAAAGGGAAAAGACAAAGACCAAATCTTGGATTAGATTTGGTGTTGAAAAAGAGTGGCCAGTTCCCTTTACAAGACAATGTGCTTGGCTGGCTGGAGGGGAGTCTTGGGTAGGGTGCCTTTGTCTCTCTGTACTTGCCAGGGGTGCTGACAAACTCCTCTTTTGTTTGCAAGCAAGTAGGTTGGGGGAAGCCTAACTCCAAGTCCTGCTTCAGAGCCAGAAGTGGGTTTTAGTTGCTCTCCCATTATGCTTTGCAAGGCTTGACCTGGCTTTTCGCTCTCTGGTGCCAGGGTCTGCTCAGGAGTGTCAGGAAGGGTTGACACGGGTGTGCCAGCCTTTCATGGACGGGTGACAGCCCACATAACAATCCCCCCCCTTCATTTGGGAATTACAAAGAGTGGAACTCTTTGGAATGTTCACAAATGACTGAAACACATGTAAGTAAAGATAAACTGTCCACAAAAGAAAGACCTTTGGGAGGGTGAGGTAGGTTTCCAGTTCTTGCCTACTCTATCAAAGCCAAATTAAAAGCAAAAATAGTATTTAGAGCTAAGGGCTGGTCCCTTTTAGTTGACTGTGGAAATGTATGGGTGAAGAGAAAGCTGAATCTTTTTCCTTATGACAGGTGCGGGCAGTTATTTCTAACATGCGGGCAGCAATCTACCTTTACAAATACAATCTATAGTAAAACATTCTAAATATCATTAATTAAAATTACATTCAAATGCTTAAAACCTAAGGGAAAATACACACAGATACACATCAATACAACAATACAATAACAGTAAATGAAATAAAATACATAACTCTCATGGAGGGAAAGAGGTTAGGTGTCTTTCCCTTTAAATCAAATGTCCAATCCGGTAGGGCTAGCAGCTGCAATTGCTTTGCTGCTATTCAGTCCAGTCCATGTGTAGGCTAGAGTCACATTTCTTCCAAACAAAGATGAATTTTTATTCCATCACCATCTTGAATGGGTAGACAGGAAGGGCAGCTGTAGGTGATGCAGGTCCACACCCATACAAGAAAAATGCAGTGGAACGGAGGGATCCTGTCCATGCTGGTGAAAGGCAGAAAACAGTTCAGAGCAGAGTCCATAGTCCTTGGGGCTGCATGAAGTATCTTCCTGGAATACCCAGGCAGGGGAAAAGCAGGAAGCATAATAGTTCAAAGCCAACTCCAGGTCAGGAGGTGAATTTCAGTAGCAGCCAGTAGATGGCGCAGAGTAGACCAAAGGTCCATTATGGGTACGAGGCAATCAGGTACAGTCTGTTGAATTGTCCCTTTGCCCAGCAGGAGAGGCAGAAAAGGACAATGACCAGGGTGATCTGGCAGATGAGGATGATGATGGGGTGCATCTTGAAATTGATGGCACTGGTAGCATTGCTTGACCATCTTAGGAGGGATTCCCACCACTGGTGATGTCCCGAGTTAGTAGTCTTGGTGGCTAAAGTGGTACCTTTGTGAGTGGCGGTCAAGATGGCAGCATCTCCAGCTGCTTTCACTGCTTCCAGGGTTTTCTAAAGAGCAGGATGCATGAGGAGGTTGTGGAGAGGTTCCATACCAAGTCCCAGGATGACAGGAGAGATATGGGAGCTCTTGCTTCGTCCAGAGGAGAGCGGTGTAAGTGAAGACCCATTCATGGATTGAGTACATTTTACAGAAACAGTGATTAAGTAATGGTGCCATGGGCTGGATCCGGTGATAACCAATGGCCGAATTATGCTCTTGGGTCACGTCCAAAAGAACATTTTTCCTGATCAGTTTTTGGTGTGGGCAAGGCACGAGTGATGTGCCTCTAGGGCTTCACTGTCACAGATGAGGCCTTATTTCTCCCGGCATTGGCAACCTTGGACATTGACTGTCTGCCAACCCGTAGAAGAGAGATCCTAGCCCAGTGGCTAACATAGAGGATGTCTCCGGACTGAGTTAGAAGTCCAAGAAGAACTACAGGGTGAATTTGGAAAAATTCCGGTGGAACTACTGTCGCCACGAACAGGCGGAGCAATCCCAGCTCAATCTTGACATGCCAGAGAGCCCACCAATCAAATAGGGCAGCGTCATTCGGCATGAGGGTTGCCATCATGAACTGCTTTACTTAATGTGGCCCTCAGATTTAGGTCTGATTAGTTCCCTGACTAGGGCCAAAATAACCGAGTGAACCTGCGCACATGCGAGTGCCAGGGAAACGTTCACTCGTTCTCTCTTTTTTTTTTTTAATATAATTTTATTTATTATTATATAAAGCATTTACAGAAAAATTGAGAAGAAGAAGCGACCAGCTGATATGGTTTGCCATCTCTTTTAACATACATATTCAGTTCCCATCACATATTATTCCTAATCTAGAAGTTTTTACCATTTTTCTTAGCCAAGTGATGGTTAATACATATGAGAGTATGATCTGTTATAAGAATACATTCTGTTATTATCTTAAATGATATTAATGCCTATGAAGTATGGTTTGTCATCCTCTTTTAGCATACATATTGACATACATATTCAATTCCCATCGCATATTAATCCTGATCTAGGAGTTATTACCATCTTTCTTAGCAAAGTAGTTGTTGATACATATGAGAGTATAATCTATTATAAGGATATATTCTATTATTGTCTTAGATGATATAAAGTCAGTTCCCTTCATATATTGGTCCTGTCCTAAAAGTTCTGCTGTTTTTCCCCCAGGAAGTCAGGAGAATACTCCATTGTTCAACTCATCCTTCAGGTGGTCGCAGAAAATGAAATTGTGTTTTTTTCCATAGTAGAGTGTTTCTGATTGTCCTTCTGTCAGGGCCAGAGAAATCTCTTACTTGATTCTTGCTGCTAGTCGCCTTTGAGTTGGCTCTGACTTTATCAATCTGGATCTCTTCCTCTGGTCGCACAGGAATATCTCCTGATAGCTTCCTGGTTGCTGTCGCTTTTGAATAGACTCTTTTTATTTTGCTGATCCAAGTCATTTCCTGCTCTGAATAGACTTCCAGGTTTTCGGTGCTTTCCTTCCTTGAATCTGTTTTCCCAGGTTCTTCAAAGGTACTTTGGGTTTTTACATCTCTGGCTCTCTCTCTCTCCTGTTGATTAACTTCCAAACATTGAGTTTTCGTTTGATTTATTATTGGCAAAGCTGTATCAGCTGTTCTCTCTCCGTCCAAAAGCTCCCCCTTAATCCCACGGATTTCCTTTTCCAGCTTATTGACTGCTTTCAGTATCTTGGAGTTCCCTTCGCATAACAAATGGAAAAGCTGTGCCTTAGTTAATTTCTCCATAGTTCCAGGCAGTCACAAATTAGAAACAGAAAGTCTCGTACAGTCTCGCAGGAGCACGGGCGATCCCAAATTATCTGTTTGTCGATCTCCGTATCAAGTCAGTTACCCCCACTGAACTTTTTTCAACAAAACTTCAAAGCACTTTCTTTGTTTGGTTAGTGGGTATAATTAGCTGGGAGTCTCTCACTCGGTGAAAGAAGGAATTCACTTGTAAATTGGTTGAGGAAGGGGGGGGGGAGAAGAGCTTGTGGAAAAAGAAAGGGAAGAGCCAGAAAGCTTTCAATTCTTACTGTTGCAGACTTCAGCTTCTGTCAGCGCTGATAAAAGATGGTCTGGGAAGAATGTAGGGTCAGCTGGTCGTTTCAAGCTTGTAAAGTTGTTTGCGACAAGGACGCCATCGTGACCTTGAGCACAGGCCGCTATTAAACCGGGGAATTCGGTCCTCCTACCTCCCCCACGGATCTGTAGGACCCTCAGGATGCCGTTCCCGGTTCCTGGGGCGACCGGCGAGCAGATTTGCGTATCTGCTCAGGTCAGCCAGGTGCAGAAGCCCCTGACCCTCGGCATGGCTGAAGAGCTGAACAGAAGTCCAGCTTTTTATGGCGCCATCTTCAGTCGACTCTCGGAAACGTTCACTCGTTGAGTTCGTGGAGTGCTGTACTTCTACAACAATCTCCAGAGGATTTTGGACTGGTTTGGCCAGTCAAGAGGTGGCATCAGTTCTACATCCATCAGGGAAGCATCCATGCCAATTGGGGCTAACCAGATGGATACATTTATTTAGCTGTGTAAGGTATTCTCCCCCCCTCGCATCCGAGAGCGGGCAAGGTCTTTGTCCCTATTTCCCTTTACCCTGTATCAAACTGGAGGAAGGTTTCTGCTACACCTTCTAATGCAGGCTCTCCTGAATTGCTCAGTGAGAGTTGTTTGACCACAACGGTTGTGGTGGGGGCTGGAGGTTTGACCTCTGGGGGCTCTTCAGTGGCACAATCCTCCTGGGGATTGTCCGATTGTCCCTTCCATTCCTTGAACTGGACACAATGGAAATACTTCAACCAGATGCTCCCATTCTTAGGCAGAGAAACCTGGTATCTTTAAAGGGAAAGACTGTTCCTATGCATGGGCAGAGGGTCTTTATTGGCTGGCTGATAAGCTAGATTTTCATTCAAAACAAAAAAAAAATGACAAAAAGAAAATGTTCTAATTGCCAATTAAAAATAAAAAGACAAAATGTAAAAGGGAAGAAAAATCTGTAAAGGACGCATTTCCCAAAGAGGATATGTGACTTCCCCCCCTTGCTTCCCTGAGGTGGGGGTCAGTCTTTAAAGAAACAAAACTTCTTCCCTTCCCGATTTGAGAAGAAAGAATACTTTCTGTGCTGTTAAAGTTTCTTAGTTATGTAGATTAGTTGCTTCCCTGGGGGAGAGCAAGGCATGAGTCATAGGCCTGAGTGCCTAGGAAGGCAGTTAGACAAAGAGAGTCTGTTTTTATATTGCAAAATAGGGGCTGTTTCAGTGTGACTGCAACTATCAGTGGAGGCTCTACCAATTGTAGCCAAATTTAAAATTTGGAAGTTTAAAAGTAAAAATGGAAGCACACATGTTGAACAATTATTGTGAACTTGGATTTTGGAACTCTGTACAGGTTCAGAGGCAAGGTTTCCTTCCTGACTCAGAGATGGGGGAACTGAGAATATTTCCTGTTCTTTAAAGACAAGAGGTGAAGCTGGGTTGCTGGATCTGCTGTATTTTCTTTTCAATTTATTATCTGTGTGGCTTTGGAAATCCAGTACATTTTGCAAATGTGTTTTTACTTTTAAAAGTTCACTCTGGAATTCCTTGTTTTTCTCATTAAGATCCTTAATTTCTAGATCTTGTTTCTGGGTAAGTGTTTTAAATTTCTCTATTTCCTTCTGCCAATCCTTAGGGGATTCAGAAGAACTTTCTAGGGGGCTAGTTTTCTGTAGCTCATATCTAAGTATGTCTCTGTTCCTTTTCTCTCTAATGGCCTTTACAAAAGCACACATGAGCACAGATGTGGGTTGGTTATCATACTGGGTCATGTCTGCCCCAGTATTTCTAAGTTCCCGCCACAGAAAAATCCGGTCACTAATTTTATTCTGCTGCCGAGGGGCAGAATCTCTATTAGGTTTGGGATTATTCTGGGGGAAGTTACTATAAGAAAAACCACTCTGTTTCTTATCCCTGTTTTGGGCAGGGGGAGGTGGCTGTGGGCACTCTGCCGAGTTGGCAGTAAGCTTCCCATAGGCCAGGGCTAGCTTTCTCAGAGGCTGCCTGTTGAACTGGGCCATGTCCAATCTGGCCTCCTTGAGCCCGGCCCAGAAGTATCTCCTTAGGAAGGTTTCCGGGTGCTGAGACCGATTCTGGGCAGAGGGAACTGCCTGCTGAGGGTTCCCAAGAGGTGTTGGGGGAAGCACAGCAGTTTGGGTGCCAAGGGAAGACTCTGCACTTTGGCCAGAGAGGGTTTTCCCTGCTCCAAAGCTGATGTGTCTCCTGTTTCTTCTACGTTTCAAATGGGGGCCACTGTTGGCATAAGTGACCGCCTGCACTGATTCCTGGGAGCCTTTCTTGGGATGCTTGACTCGAGAACCTTGAGCATAGGCCGCCTCACGGAAAAGGTCGCCAGCGAGCCGTACCTTCTCCTTGAGCGCATACCAAGTGATGTTGGTCGGGTTGAACAAGCCTATAGCAATTTTTGTTCTTGTGTTAAGACCATTGTAGAATGGAGTCTTAAAATTGTCTACATTAAAGTTCCATATACCCTGAGCATTTGCCTGAACCTTCTCACCTAACTGCGCAAGAAAACACTTGCGGCTTGAATAGCTTTCAGGGTTCTCATCCGGGCCTTGCTTATCCATGAGGAACAGTAGCTCCGCTGATTGGCCCGGCCATAGCAACTTGGCTATTTCACGGGCCCAATTCATTGGAGCTAACTGTGCCATATTACGTTGGAGTAGGCCATTCCGTAAGTCTTGTGCATCTGGTTCAGTAGCGCACACCCTTACCAATTGGCCCTCTCCGCTGGCAGTGGGGTACTGCTCTAGGGTTGAATACAGCCATTGCACGCCAGTGTCCCTGTTGAGAGGGCCCAACTGGTCACCAATAGCCTTCGCTTCATGAGGCTTCCAAATCATGACTCTCTCCTGGTTGGTAACCTCGACACGGCCATTTGCCATGTGCCTCCGGACTGTCTCATGCTGGACAGGATGGACCGGAGTGGAGGTTTCCGTCCAATCAAGGTGGATTGGCGGATGTGAGACAGCCTCTGCTGGCAGTACCTGCTCGGTGTGAGACAGGTCTGGCAGGGAAGGGAGTGTCTGGGGGTGCACAGTTGCAATGAGAGCAGTCTGAAGCCCCAATTTTTGCTTCAGACTTTCAATTTCACGGCAGCACACATCATGGCTTATGGCTGAGACTTGTGCTGCTTTTTCCCTAGCCAGAAATTGTGCTGCAATCTGTGCCTGATCATGCAGCTTGCCCAATTCTTTCACCTTAGCGGAGGCATCTTCTGCTCTCAGAAGAGCCTGTTGGCACTGGAGATCTTTCTCCTGTACCAGATTTGCATAGTGGTTTTTGTCCACCAGCAAGTCAAATTTCTCTCCTTGCAACTGTTCTATTTTTCGGTGGAGCTTGCTGATTACAGAGTCTCGCTCCCCAATTTCTCTCTCAAGATCTTTTCCCAGGGACTCAAGGTGAGTTTCTGTATCAGAAAGCTTGAGTGCATACTCACGCTCCTGATTTTCCAATGCTAGTTGGAGGTCCCTTTCCGGCGCTGTTTGGAGTTCTCTAATCTGTGCCACACTGTCTTGCAGCGCGATGTAGAGACCCCAGGCAGCGTGGGTACTCACACTTCCCAGTTTCAGCCTCCTGGAGTCACAGTAGGACTGAAAAGTCTCTGTAAGTTTCTCCAGGGGATTTGGATCTTTAAAGAACCCAGGTTTCCAGGGGTTGCGCCCCTTTGACATGACCCACTTGGTCAGCTGGTCTACCCTGTCCTTGTTCTGAAAGGCTTCAGCAAGAACAATCTTTGCAGCCATCCCTTATGGCAGCCAAACACTCAAAGAGATAGGGGAAATCCTACAGGCAACGCACCCAAGAATTAACCCAAAGATTGCTGGCACCGAGCTCCGGTACGCAGCAAAAGAAAGACCAGGCCTGTGTCCTCTGTCTCTGCAGAATGATTACAGCCTGCACCAACCCTGATTCATGGTATATACAGCACATGAATAGGAGGAAACAAAAGGGGGGGTTGGCACGGTGTCCTTTCTTGCCCTGCATTTAACGGGAGTGCCCGAAGTCAGGAGGAGCACCTGCAAATCTCGACTGATTCACGGTATCTACAGCTCGTGATCAGAAGAGGAGGGATAGGAGCCCTAGTTCATGGTATATACAGCACATGAAACCTCAGCTCTGCCTTAGCGAAGGTCAGATGCGTGAAGGCTGGGTTCCCTATCGCACGCTACTGTGGTGGGAGGCACCCTGTGGGTCTGAAAGATGCAATGTGGGGTCCCCACAGAGCGACACTCAAAACCCACAACAAATTCCAAGTGAACACCATTTTAGCCCATGGCCAACAGGCTTTGCAGTACTAAAGGGAAGGAGGGGAACGGAAAACAGCCCACCCAGAATTCACACAACAGCGATTGGCAAACTCACTCAGACAACAAAAGCCACTAGTTCGACTCAGAGACTTTCCCCCTAGGTCACCGAGGTTTTAAACCGAGGTAGTTGCACCTCTGCTTTTACCACGGAATAAAAGCCCTGGGGCAATTGCCCGCATGATCCACCAAATCTGTTACGCCAAATGCGTGTCTGTAAGGACACATGTCTAAATTTAGTTGTGGGGAATCAGCTAGTAGAGCCAGCAAGAGGCAGCGTGGCGTAACGTGGGACCTTGTATTGCCCAGTTAACATGAGCAGGCAGTGTGATGCAGCGGTAAAAAAGGCAAATGCCATTTTGGGCTGTATCAACAGAGCCATCACATCAAAATCACAAGATGTCATAGTCCCATTGTATACGGCACTGGTCAGACCACACCTATGCATTGAACCGGGCCCTCAAAAAAGCCCATCGAAATTTAGTAAAGGTGATATATGTTAGAAATGGTCCAGTAGAAAATCCCTCCCAGGACTTTAGTAACCTATATGGGCTTGGGAGTAGGGCCATCTCATTTTGTAGCTCAATATCCATAAGTCGTTGCTAGACTAGATGTTTTGCTTGTCTGTGCCCCGTTTCTAATAGATGATCAGGGGCTAAGCCAATTTTAAGAAGTTTGTTAATTATTTCTGTACACCAAGTGGGTTGTGGGTTAACTGACAAGAAAGAAGGAATAAGGCCTACAGGTTGAAGATGAATTTTTAGCCAATAGTTAATTATTGTTATCCATGCCCTGGTCTCTACTTTTGTCAACCCTGCCTCCTGCCGGAGAACTACATTGGCTGTACACCTTGGAACATTAAAGAGGGCTCTTAGGAAATCTGCTTGAATTTTCTCTAAGGGAGCAAAATTGGAGTAAGGGCCTAATTGGGCACCATATGTAAGATGAGCCAGTGATTTGGCTGAAAACAGTTTGATTGCAGCAGGAATGAAGCCACCACCCTTAGTTTGATAGAATCTTAAGATAGCTGCTGCACTCTTCTGAGCAGCGTTAGCTACTGAGTGTATATGAGCAGTTTGCTTTCCGTTATACTGGAAGATCACACCAAGATATTTGAAGCATTTAACTCGCTCAATACGATGTTGGTCAATATGGCAAGTAAAAAGTTTTGCCCTGTTGTTAAAGCACATAATTTTTGTTTTGGTATAATTGATAAGTAGGTGTTCCTCCTGGCAATGCAAGGCCAAAACTTCCAAAGCCCTTTTCAGGCCTATTCTAGTCTGTGAGAGAATTACTGCATCATCAGCATACATAAGTATGGGTAACCTTTTGTCTGCAAGTTTAGGGGCATGAATGTCTGAGTTCTTTAGACGTTTGATTAATGCATCAATATAGATTGCGTTTAGGTCACCCCCAACAATTAGCATGGCAGTTGGATATTTTAAAGCTAGTTGGAAAATATAACATTCCACTTTTCCCCACAGAGATTTGGTCTGTACCTGTAAACGCTGGGGAGGTAAATACAAGTTAATGCAGAGTAACTGGAACTTATTAAAATGCAGCAGTGTTGCTACTACCCAATTAGCATAAAATGGTAACTTGAGGACTTGCACTTTCAGTCTGGTGGAGATAAAGATTCCTAAACCTCCCCGGGGTCTTCCACCCTTAAGACTTGGAGTGGCTGCTGTCAAAACTGAATGATAATTAGAAATATCAAAAATCATCTATCATCCAGGTTTCCTGCAAGAATATAACATCAAATTGAGATATATATTTTACAAAGGCTCCATCTAAGCGTTTTGAGTGCCACCCAGCTACATTCCAGCAAACCAAGGCTAGCTGCAAGGTGTTCATTGGGAGTCATTCATTACTGATAGCATTTTGTTCCATTAATTCCATTAATTCCATTAATTCCATTAATTCCATTAGTTCCATTAATTCCATTGCCAGGGCGAGACATAGTCAGAGGGAAGTTCTGGGCAGGTAGAGTCATCTGGATATCTTCATCCTTTTCTTGAGGCAGCAGTTCATGTTCATCACTTGATATTCTATTTAAATCGCCATCAGAATCCAAGAAGATGCAGCCATTTTTGCATGCAGCAGACTTGTCCTTCTCAGTGCAAACTTTTGTATTGACCTCTAAGATAATGCTAGTCAGTTTGGTCTCAGGCACCTTCTGCTGTATTCTAGGGGGCTCTTCCACAAGTCCTTGAGAACATACTGGTGTCAGGGTGGAGGATGAGGAGGCAGGAGCAACAAGGGTTTCTAGCACACTGGTCGTTTGCTGATTAGAGGTCAAAAGTAGAGGTGAATTTGGATCTGACAAATCATTTCTTGAACTGAGTAACTTAAGTCTTAGGTGCTCTAATCTTGATGTAATCTCAGTTTGTTCCATAGGGGGAAGAGCTGAAAAAGAAAGAAGTAGATTTTCTTCTATACTGTTTGTTGGCTCAAAAGTCCCTGGGTCCGTTCTTGATTATTTGGGCAGGTCTGTCCATGAAATTAAGTCCTTCTGATGCTTAGCCTGCAAAACATTTTCTTGAGCAATAATCATTGAGAAGTTAGAGTTGGAGTTAAAGGTGTTGGAGTTTTGCAGCTTTGGAATTAAGGAAGATAAAATTAAATTGTTAAATACCCTGGTTGGAAAAACCCCTTTAGAGTAGAGGAATGGTCTCTGTTGCAGTAATATTGCTGGGATCTTTGGGCTTTCAAAGGTAAGCAAAACTCTTTGCACCTGATTATGAATGTTAAGTGACTCTACTGTTTTTAGTTCATTCAAAGAAAGGTTCTTCCTAAGGAGAACTCTTAAATGCTGGTTAACGCGCCATTTCGAGTTCCATAACAAAGCCTGACCTCTGAATTTGTAGATGGTGAAGCATATTTTGCATGGCTGCCACTTTAGCTGAAACTGGCAATCTTCTGGTTGCTGTTTCCAAGCTGGTTCCTTTATATTCTTAGGCTTGCAAGGTGAACCATTCTGTCTTCCAGGATTTAGTCCCACCTGGGTTTCAGTGGCCCTGGATGGTTTGGTTAATATCTGAGTAAGTTGATCAACCTTGGCCTCTATTAGTTTTATTCTGTTGAAGATAAGTTCAAGGTTTTTTGCTGTCAGACTAAAGGGGTCATTTCTGATGTTATCTGCCACACTGAAGTTATCTTCAATGTCAATGCCTTCAGTTTGGAGCACAGTAGGTACCTCTTTCCTTTCTTCACTGTAATTTTTGATGGAGACACTGCTATCCAAAGGAGCAAAATAGTTTGATGTTGGAACAGCATAAATTGTGGCAGAATTATTTGGTACAAGGAAGTCATCAATCTTAGATTGCTTGGAGACAGGAGATGGGGATAAATCAACAGGATCACGGCCCCTTTTATTCCGGCCCATCTTCAAGGCGACAGAATAAGAGTTGCAATAAGTGTTACAACGGACTAGCCAACTGCTGGAATAGCCTTTACAAATAAATATCACACCAGTCCTGTCCTGAATCAAATGCAGATGAAAATCTAACCATGAAGGTTAATCTCAGTAGTCAGAAAATAGTAAAAACTTAAACATTTAAAATAGACCAAACAATGCTTTAAAAAAAAGAGAGAAGTAAATAGATGGAATAAAAACAAAAAGTACTAAAAATAGGGAGGATAAGCAGGTGATATGTCTTGCAATATGCCACTATTAACTCCAGTTTACTCCTCCAAGAAGTTTTTCTCAGGCAGGTGTTTCTCCTTTCAGGCAAATTACCTTTCAATTATCTCTCAGGGTCAGTGTCTTTCTTTTACTAGTTCCGTTCCCAGCAGTAGACAAAGAGATAAAAGCCTACCAAAAATGCAGAGTTGATAGAAGCTGCAGAACTTGTCATAAATCTAAAAGCTCTAAGCTTCAAAAGTCCAAAAGACCAAAAAGAAGAAGTAAAATAAACCTTGGAGAACCACCCGAGCTGACTCCGTGCCTTCTCAAGCCTGCGCAGTCCCTCCTCTCGACGGGGGAGCATCCAGAAGGCAAGTTCTTCCGTGGAGGCGGAAGGGCTTGCTAAGCAGAAGGCCCCAGGCGACCCGAAGCCTGGTGTGATGCCACGCCTGAAGCTCCTGATGACGTTGGCTGGCAGAAGCTGGCGGCAGTCGGCCGGGGGGTGGGGGTGGGCATCAGTGGCAGGTAGCTGGGGGGAGGGGGTTGCGTAGGGATGCAGAGTAAGAGTGTGAGTGAGCGAGTGAGTGAGTGCAACCCTGCGTGCCCATCCGTTCCGACGGACAGGGACCGAATGCCCATTCGTTTCGACGGACAGGGCTTGAGTGCCCATCTGCTGCGGCGGACAGGGCTTGAGCGCTCCTCTGTCAAATTTCTAGCTGGCCTACTAGATAGGCTAAATGATGAATCCGACCAGGAAAAACTTGTGTTTTTGTTAGCAGATACTAATTCATTTGTTTCTAACAAAATGTCATTATTTGCTCTTGCAGCAAAGAAAATAAGGGCCAGAGTGGTGCTGCAGAGAGCAAGTACCTAGAGGAGCTTTAGGATAGGTGGACATATGTAGTCTGGAAATGTTTTTCTGATGTTAAGTGATTGTTGTCTGAGATTGCGCATTCTTTTTCTTACTGATTTGAAATGTTTTAAATCTTTTTATATTTTCCTTTTTTATTGTAATGGCCTATAAAATAAAATCTTACAAAATCTTACAAAATATTGTAATGGCCTATAAAATAAAATCAATAAAATCTGACTTGACTAAAATCCAAGTAAACGACACCAACCGAATTTCCACAATCTAGCAAACCTGTTACGTGGTCAAAAAAGGAAACCAGGTTGGTCTGATAGGACCTGTCGGAGACAAATCCATGCTGACTTCCGTGGATCACCAAATTGTCCTCCAGATGTTTGCAGATTGTTGAAATAGATGGAATCGGGCTTGCAGCCGCCAGTTGATGCTGGCCAACCGAAGGCAGTGGAGGAGCCTGGAGGATGCCGGTGGAGGGAAGGGCAGGAGCCGTCCCTGCTTACCACGGGTTTTCCTTGTAGGAATCTCCAGGGGGAGTTTTGATGAGGTTCTCCTGCAAGCCCTCAAGGGAGTCGTGGCCATTGAAAGAGGTGAGCGATGTTCCCCAACTCCTTTGCTTGCCTCTCTGCCCCTCCTGGTCCCCAGTGGGTGGGTTGGGCAAGGAGGGCTTGTGACCTGTATGCCGGCAACGGGGAAGGCATTGTCTGGGAGAGCTAAATCTTGGGCTCACTGTGTGCTCTTTCGGGAAGTGGGAAGGGGAGCGGGCTGAGGTGGAAGGGGCCCTGAGTTCTCAGACTGGCCTTATAGAATCATAGAATCATAGAATCATAGAATCATAGAGTTGGAAGAGGCCATACAGGCCATCTAGTCCAACCCCCTGCTCAATGCAGGATTAGCCCTAAGCATCCTAAAGCATCCAAGAAAAGTTTGTATCCAACCTATGCTTGAAGACTGCCAGTGAGGGGGAGCTCACCACCTCCTTAGGCAGCCTATTCCACTGCTGAACCACTCTGACTGTGAAAATTTTTTTCCTAATATCTAGCCTATATCGTTATATTTGAAGTTTAAACCCATTACTGCGTGTCCTCTCCTCTGCAGCCAACGGAAACAGCATCCTGCCCTCCTCCAAGTGACAATCTTTCAAATACTTAAAGAGGGCTATCATGTCCCCTCTCCTTTTAGTTTGGTTCCCTATGAGCTGGCCTTGCCAGTTGGGCTGCCTCCGATCGTTTTCCTTCCATATACTCCCTATGTTGATCGTCTCCTTCCCCTAGTGGCTTTAGTTTAAAGCTCTCCTGATGAAGCTCCCCAGGTTCCTGCCAAACACATTCTTCCCCAGTTTCGATAAGTGCAGTCCATCAGGTGCTAGCAGGCCTTCCTCAAGAAAGCCTATCCCATGGTCCCAGAAACCAAATCTCTCCTGCCGGCACCAACTACGCAGCCAGTGATTCACCTCCATTATCTTCCTCTCCCGACGCATTCCTCTTCCCTTGACAGGCAAGATTGAAGAGAATACCACTTGTGCCCCCATTTGCTTGAGCTTCCTCCCCAAATCTTGATAGTCTTTTTTAATAGGAGTGATGGTATTCAGGGACATGTCATTCGTTCCCAAATGGACCATCACAAATGGGTAGCGATCCGTAGATTTGAGGAGATTGGGCAGCCATTCTGAAACATCTTTAATTTACGCCCCTGGCAAGCAAGCCTTGTACACTTGATGTGTGTTTCTAGGGATCTCCCGGGGGAGTTTTGATGAGGTTCTCCTGCAAGCCCTAAAGGGAGTCGTGGCCATTGAAAGAGGTGAGCGATGTTCCCCAACTCCTTCGCTTGCCTCTCTACCCGTCCTGGTCCCCAGTGGGTGGGTTGGGCAAGGAGGGCTTGTGACCTGTATGCCAGCAATGGGGAAGGCAGTGTCTGGGAGAGCTAAACCTTGGGCTCACTGTGTGCTCTTTCGGGAAGTGGGAAGGGGAGCGGGCTGAGGTGGAAGGGGCCCTTAGTTCTCAGACTGGCCTTGTACACTTGTTGTCTGTTTCTTCAGCAGACTGAGGATGCTTGCAGATCCAGGCCATCCAGAGAGGAGGAGAGCTGATCGGGAGAGGAGGGCCACGTGCGAACAGACGGGGGAGTATCCAGAAGGCAATTTCTTCTGCGGAGGCGGAAGGGCTTGCTAAGCAGGGGGCACCAGGTGACCCGAAGCCTGGTGTGATGCCTGAAGCTCCTGATGATGTTGGCTGAGAGAAGCTGGCGGCAGTCAGCCGGGGGGGTGGGGGTGGGCATCAGTGGCAGGTAGCTGGGGGGAGGGGGTTGCGTAGGGTTGCAGAGTGAGAGTGTGAGTGAGCAAGTGAGTGAGTGCAACCCTGCGTGCCCATCTGTTCCGACGGGCAGGGACCGAATGCCCATTAGTTTCGACGGACAGGGCTTGAGTGCCCATCTGCTGCGGCAGACAGGGCTTGAGCGCTCCTCTGTCTGGACGGACAGGGCTTGCGAGCCCATCTGTTCGCAGGGACAGAATTTGAGTGCCGGTCCACACAGATGAACGGAGCACAGTGCCAGACCCTTCAGATGGCCGGAGCACGGGTGCACGTTCCCTCAAGTGGACGCAGCTGGGGTGCCCGTCCCTTCGCATGGACGGAGCCGGGGGCCTCGTCCCATCGTGTGGACAGAGGTGGGGTGCCCGTTCTTTCTGGTGGACAGAACATGTGTGTGTGTGTGTGTGGACGGAGAGTGAATGCGAGGGGTAGGCATGGGCACCAAGCGGCTCACCAACTGTTCATGACAATTTTTAGCCTGCCGTCACAAACCTCCATGAACTTTTCAAGAATTGGTGGCGGTTCGTGTTTAGAGCAGAGAACAGAGCTTTAAAGAGAGCTTTAAAGGCACTCAGGGCCATCCCCTTAAACCTCTGCTTTCTTTTTTTGTCCTGTGCTGCTGTTTTTCGCATCCTCCCCGGAGACGGGAACGCAGGGGCCGAAAGGGACTCTAAGCCCTTTTCTTTTTTACTAGACCTTTTTGGATCAGTAAAGAGGGAAATGCTACAGCTTGCATATTACAAAACACACACACATCAGGCTGCCATTTCACTATGCTTCTCTTCTTCTTGTACATCTCCCTAACACCATAGATGACATACTGATGCTTCTTCCCCCCAGGCTTACATAGCCAGTCTGAAAGTCGAGGATTTCTCTCCACCTCCTTCCCCCCCGCCCCAATCTGATCTCCTATGGGACTCCGCTTTCTTTTGCTTCAAGAACGCAAGTGTTGCTGGTGTCCCATATTCCAACGCTTTGTCTAATCAGTAAGTAGTAGCTGGTCAGGATTCTGTTTTCCATCTTGTTGCATGAAGGATCCTAGCAGCTGCTTTTGCCATGCATTGAACAAAGTAGCTAGACGTGTGGGGGAGTTTTCTTGTTCTGTTTCCTTACGTCCATATTGTATACTGTGCAAATTGCCCTTTCAATCTCTTTTGCCTCTCCTCATGAATCATATTCCAGCATTCCCAGGCTTTCTGGCAAGTCCTCCAGATGCGAAAAAACCATGCATCTGTCTCCTGCCGTTCCCAGCATTGGCCGATAGGAGTTTTTGCCATTCCTGCTCTACCTTGGGAAGCAGCAAGCTACCTAAAAAGCATCTTATCCCCGTTTTCTGTTAACATCTGACATTCAGTGTCCCCACAATGACTCCCACTGGGCCAGGCTTCGCTTCTTTCTATTTTATTTCTCTTCAAGTTTGCGTATCGAAGTCGGTGGCCAAAGCGATGGGCCTGGTCTCTTTTGACACTGAAACGATATGGTTAGCAAGTAGTCTCTAGCTTTCCTCTTTATCTTTCCTCTGGAACATTCTCAGCAGTTTTTTTAACCAAGGGCTCCCTTGGTTAAGGTATGAAGGGGAAGTAGTGCACAAGTTGAAATAGATGGACTCGAGCTTGCAGGCACCAGTTGATGCTGGCCAACAGAAGGCAGTGGAGGAGCCTGGAGGATGCCGGTGGACGGAAAGGGCAGGAGCCGTCCATGCTTACCACGGGTTTTCCTTGTAGGGATCTCCCGGGGGAGTTTTGATGAGGTTCTCCTGCAAGCCCTCAAGGGAGTTGTGGCCATTGAAAGAGGTGAGCGATGTTTCCCAACTCCTTTGCTTGCCTCTCTGTCCCTCCTGATCCCCAGTGGGTGGGTTGGGCAAGGAGGGCTTGTGACCTGTATGCCGGCAACGGGGAAGGCAAGTGTCTAGGAGAGCTAAACCTTGGGCTCACTGTGTGGTCTTTCGGGAAGTGGGAAGGGGAGCGGGCTGAGGTGGAAGGGGCCCTGAGTTCTCAGACTGGCCTTGTAGACTTGTTGTCTGTTTCTTCAGCAGACTGAGGAAGCTTGCAGATCGAGGCCATCCAGAGAGGGGAAAGGAGGAGGAATCGGGAAAAGGAGGAGAGCTGATCGGGAGAGACCCCTGATACCCTCTCAAAAACTTCTTCCAGCCGCACAGAGAACCCCTTTGGAGTCCCAGAGCACTCCCTATGTGTAAAACTGTTCAACAGCCCGCTCTGCAGGGCTAGGTTTTAGCATCAAAGATCCATTCATTTTGTTATTTTAATCAACCCTTGGTTGGATACAGAGTGTAGAGGGAAGAATAATAGAATCATAGAATCATAGAGTCGGAAGGGGCCATACAGGCCATCTAGTCCAACCCCCTGCTCAATGCAGGATCAGCCCTAAGCATCCTAAAGCATCCAAAAAAAGTGTGTATCCAACCTTTCCTTGAAGACTGCCAGTGAAATGCAGAGGTGCTTTTTTATATGCACTGTAATCATCAGAAGTCATCAGAAGTAATAAAGTTAAAATGCCGTTAGCATGCATGCTATATAAATCTGCAGAATAGCTCCTGGTCAGGACAGGTCCTGTCCTATTTGTTGTATGGATGTATGTCCTATTCGTTATATGGATATAATCAATGACATCAAGTAATTCCTTAGCCGAGTACTTAATGTGTCTTTAGCATGCATGCTATATGAATATAGCGGGTATATATCCAATTCATTGTATGGATGTAATCAATGCCACGAAGCAGTTTCTTAGCCAACAGGTATTTAAGATTATCTCATAGGTAGTAGAAGATACCATTTCATACCAGTATATGGTAATAATGGAGAATATGAAAATAGCACTAGTTGCTTTTGCTATATGACCATAAGAGTTAAATATGTGAATCCTAAGATACTAACTTGTGATACAATAGAGTTTCTGCTGGTTTGAAGAAACAATACCAAGACACTCCATCTGCCGCATATACATTGCGGGATATTTTCTGCTTCCTATATGAAGACATACGAAGTAATAAAAGTAAAATGAGTATTCTCTTGTAAATGGTGTTTATATTTCTGATACACTTTAGCATCAATCTGCCCGTCTATATGAATCCGCAGGTCCTGTTCAAGTGACCAACGCTTAGCAGGTATATTTCCTTTTCGGTTTATGGATGAAATCAGCGACATAAAGTAATTCCTTAGCCAACGAGTATTTAAGGTTATCATACCCAGTAGAAGATAGCATTTCATAATACTATGTAATAGTAACAGAGAATATAGTAGTATTTCATAATCCTAAATAACAATAGAGAATATGGAAATACCGCTAGTTACTTTTGCTATATAACCGTAATTAATCTTTTACCTTGATGAAGGCAAATGAATTTCGTAATCTACTACAGGTTGTGATAGTTTTAAGAAACAATACACAGAGACACCATCTGCAGCATATGATACACTTGCTGGAGTCATCCAAAGTAATAAAGTTAAAATCCTGCTTTAGGATGCTTAGGGCTAATCCTGCGTTGAGCAGGGGGTTGGACTAGATGGCCTGTATGGTCCCTTCCAACTCTATGAGTCTATGATTCTATGATTCTATGAAAATGCCATTAGCATGCATGCTATATAATTCTGCAGGACAGGTTCTGTTCAAGTGTGCAAGCTTAGCAGGTATATATCCCATTCGTTGTATGGATGTAAACAATGCCATAATGCAATTTTTTGGCCAACAGGTATTTAAGATTATCTCATAGAGAGTAGAAGATAGATTTTCATAATACTATATAGTAATAATAGAGAATTTGGAAATAGCACTAGTGGCTTTTTCTATATGACCAGAAGAGTTAAATATGTGAATCGTAACAAACGAACTTGTGATACAACAGGGCTTCTGCTGGTTTGTAGAAACAATACAAGACACTCCATCTGCAGCATATGATAAACTTGCGGGATGTTTTCTGCTAACTATATGAAGACATACGAACTAAAAAAGGTAAAATTAGTCGTTCTCCTCTCAATGTTGGGCATGATAATCTTAAATACTCGTTGGAATTATACGTGCTCAGCGTTGGTCACTTGAACAGGACCTGTCCTGCATATTCATATAGGTAAATGAAGAATTCCATTTTTATAGCAAAAGCAAATAATGGTGTTTACGTATTCTCTGTTACTATTAAATACTATTATGAAATTCTACTAGGCATGGTAATGTTAAATACTCGTTGGCTAAGGAATTACCTTATGTCGCTGATTACATCCATAAACCGAAATGGAAATATACCTGCTATGCGTTGGACACTTGAACAGGACCTGTCCTGCAGATTCATATAGCATGCATGCTAAAGACACCCTTTCGTGTATGAGAAATGTAAACAACATTGGCAGGAGAACGACTCATTTTACCTTTATTACTTACGTATATTTTCATATAGTTAGCAGAAAACATCCCGCAAGTTTATCATATGCTGCAGATGGAGTGTCTTGTATTGTTTCTTCAAACCAGCAGAAGCCCTGTTGTATCACAAGTTCGTTTGTTACGATTCACATATTTAACTCTTATGGTCGTATACGAAAAGCAACTAGCGCTATTTACAAATTCTCTATTATTACCATATCCTGGTATGAAATTCTATCTTCTACTACCTATGAGATAAATACTTGTTGGCTAAGACATTGTCATTTACATCCATACAACGAATGCTATATCTATATAGCATGCATGCTAAGGACACTTTAAATACTCGGCATAGAAGTCATTGATTGCATCCAGAGAATGTAATAAATGTAATAAAGAATACTATTATTACTACATAGTATTATGGAATACCACTATGTTACTATTACATAGTATTATGAAACTCTATCCTACTGGGTATGATAACCTTAAAATGTCGTTGGCTAAGGAATTACTGTATGTCGCTGATTACATGATTGCTAAAGACACATTTAGTACTCGGCTAAGGAATTACGTGATAATCATTGATTACATCCATACAACTTATAGGAAATACATCCATACAACGAATAGGACAGGACCTGCAGATTTATATAGCATGCATGCTAAGGACATTTTAACTTTATTACTTCTGATGACTTCGATGAACATCCTGCAAGTTTATCATATGCTGCAGATGGTGTTTCTGGGTATTGTTTCATTACATCCATAAACCGAATAGGAAATATCCCCGCTAAGAGTTGGTCACTTGAACAGGACCTGTCCTGCAGATTCATATAGCATGCATGCTAAAGACACCCTTTCGTGTATGAGAAATGTAAACAACATTGACAGGAGAAGGACTCATTTTACCTTTATTACTTCGTACGTCTTCATATAGTTAGCAGAAAACATCCCGCAAGTTTATCATATGCTGCAGATGGTCTTGTATTGCTCACTTAGTATTACAGATTAGTATTACAGATAATTATTAGATTAGTATTACAGACAAAGTATTAGTTTTACAGATTAGATATACATTATGTCATTGATTACAATGAATAGGAATACCGTTCATTTAACGAATACCATCAATACAACAAGTAGGAATAGCATTCCGCACTTGAACAGGAGCTGTCCTGCAGATTTATATAGCATACATGCTAAAGACATTTTAACTTTAACTTTAAATGTCTTTAGCAAGCATGCAACTAGTGCTATTTACAAATTCTCTATTATTACCATATCCTGGTATGAAATTCTATCTTCTACTACCTATGAGATAACCTTAAATACTTGTTGGCTAAGGAATTACTTTGTCATTTACATCCATACAACGAATGCTATATCCATATAGCATGCATGCTAAAAAGGTAAAGGTATCCCCTGTGCAAGCACCGAGTCATGTCTGACCCTTGGGGTGACGCCCTCTAGCGTTTTCATGGTAGACTCAGTATGGGGTGGTTTGCCAGTGCCTTCCCCAGTCATTACCGTTTACCCCCCAGCAAGCAAGCTGGGTACTCATTTTACCGACCTCGGAAGGATGGAAGGCTGAGTCAACCTTGAGCCGGCTGCTGGGATTGAACTCCCAGCCTCATGGGCAAAGCTTTCAGACGGCTGCCTTACCACTCTGCGACACAAGAGGCATGCATGCTAAAGACACTTTAAATACTCGGCATAGAAGTCATTGACTGCATCCAGAGAATGTAATCAATGTAATAAAGAATACTATTATTACTACATAGTATTATGGAATACCACTATGTTACTATTACATAGTATTATGAAATTATATCCTACTGGGTATGATAACCTTAAAATGTCGTTGGCTAAGAAATTACTGTGTCGCTGATTACATGCCTACATCAAATATGATGGTAGTGAGACTTCAGGGGGAACTAGGAGATCCACTTTTATGAGGCAACGACAAGTGACCCTCAACCGCCACGGAATTCAGGGCTTGGGGGAGGGGTTAGAAGCACGGACTTCTCCTCTGGCGAAGCAGCCAGTGGGGCGACCTTGGGCTCGCCACAGCACTGAGGGTGTCTGTGGTGTGGAGAGGAAAGGGAAGGCGATTGTAAGCCACTTTGAAACACCTTTGGGTAGAGAAAAGCGGCATATAAGAACCAACTCTTCTTCTTCTTCAATGATCTCAGGGCTCTCTCAGACTCACCTCCCTCACAGGGTGTCTGTGGTGGGGAGAGAAAAGGGAAGGCGATTGTAAGCCACTCTGAGACTCCTTTGGGTAGAGAAAAGTGACATATAAGATCCAAATCTTCTTCTTCAGTGATCTCAGGGCTCTCTCAGCCTCACCTCCCTCACAGGGTGTCTGTGGTGGGGAGAAGAAAGGGAAGGCGAATGTAAGCCACTTTGAAATTCCCCCTGCTGGAGAAAAACAGCATATAAGGACCAAATGTTCTTTTCTTCTTCTTCTTCTTCAAGCGACAGATGTTGCTTCTTCTGGGGAGTTTTGATTCCATGAAGCATTGCTTCCCTCGGAATTTTTTCCTGCAGACTTGGGACTCCTTCAGGCTTGAATGGAGATCCCGACCCCACTCCCAGTCTGTCCCTACTTCCACTTTGGTTTTCTACTGTGGGACAGTAGAGACACGGATATATGGCTGATCCCAGGAGAGCCCCCGGCTCCGTCCATGCGAAGGGACGGGCACCCCAGCTGCGTCCACTTCATGGGACGTGCACCCGTGCTCTGGCCATCTGAAGGGTCGGGCACTGTGCTCCGATCATCTGTGTGGACCGGCCCTCAAACTCTGTCCCTGCGAACGGATGGGCTCGCAAGCCCTGTCCGTCCAGACAGAGGAGCGCTCAAGCCCTGTCCGCCGCAGCAGATGGGCACTTAAGCACTGTCCGTCGAAACGAATGGGCATTCGGTCCCTGTCCGTCGAAACGAATGGGCACGCAGGGTTGCACTCACTCACTCGCTCACTCACACTCTCAGTCTGCATTCCTACGCAACCCCCTCCCCCCAGCTACCTGCCACTGATGCCCACCCCCACCCCCCGGCCGACTGCCGCCAGCTTCTGCCAGCCAACGTCATCAGGAGCTTCAGGCGTGGCATCACGCCAGGCTTCGGGTCGCCTGGTGCCCCCTGCTTAGCAAGCCCTTCCGCCTCCGCGGAAGAACTTGCCTTATGGATGTTCCCCCGTCTGTTCGCATGTGGCCCTCCTCTCCTGATCAGCTCTCCTCCTCTCTGGATGGCCTCGATCTGGAAGCTTCCTCAGTCTGCTGAAGAAACAGACAACAAGTCTACACGGCCAGTCTGAGAACTCAGGGCCCCTTCCACCTCAGCCTGCCTGGCCCAGTGGGAGTCATTGTGGGGACACTGAATGTCAGATGTTAACAGAAAATGGGGATAAGATGCTTTTTAGGTAGCTTGCTGCTTCCCAAGGTAGAGTAGGAATGGCAAAGACTCCTATCGGCCAATTCTGGGAACCCGCTCCCCTTCCCAAATGTCGGACTGGATCTGTAAGACTGGGCAGAGGAGAAGAAGCCTGTCATCTATGGCATTAGGGAGAAGTACCAGAAGAAGCTCCTCCTCCCACACACGTACACACACAGACCCCACTCATATCTGTCAGCTCACTCCAGTCCCGTCCTCCGTTCTTCTGAATGGACTCAAAGTGTTTCCCTTCGAACTAATGGGCTCACAAGCCCTGTCCACTGGAACGGATGGGCAGAAAAGCCCTGTCCATTGGGAACGGATGGGAACGCCAGCCCTGTCTGTAGGAATGTATGGGCACGCAGGGTCCCACTCACTTACTTACTCACTCACTCTCCAACCCTGGGATGGTCCTTCCATCTGAAGGGACCAGGACTCAAGGATCCCCCCCTCACAGACTGTTTTGTGCCAGGCATGAACCTCAGTGTTTTCTCCCTCTTCCCCACCAGGAAAGGCCTCAATTTCTCATGACACTTGTGAAAAAAACATGCTGATATTTTACTCACAAATCTTTTGTCATTTCTGTCATTCGACATTCATGGGCTGGCTGAGATCTCCCTCCTCATCTCCTTTGCCACCTACCCCCTCCCCTTCCCTGCCATTTCCTTATTCTCATTACTGAACTGCCTTGTGGAACTCAAGGCAGCTTATTATATTTTATGTATCTATGTATGTTCGTCTGCATTTAGATTTTTTTACCCTCCATTCTCGAAGCCGTCACATGGTGAGTTACCTTAAAAGATAAAACCCCCACATACATTAAAGCATTAAAAATCACCGTACTCCAGCACAAACTCCGAGAGGTGCTGACTTTTCCAGATACCTCTAGGTCTTTTGTCTGATTGATCTTAAAGATAGTTCTTAGCTGTGGAGGGGCCCCACGGTCTTCCATGCCCAGGCCACAACAGAAGACCTGGGGGGAAAAATCCTTTTTACTGGTCCTGCATGGCCCTCAGCTGTCCTGGGAGGTCGTTCCACCAAGTCGGGGCCAGGACCGAAAAGGCCTCTAGTGGGCCAGGAATCCCTTGGCCAGGAATATAACCTCACCTTTCTCAAAACACACTTTAAAAAGCCATTGTCAAACCTAGGAATGTCACAACCTCAACCCTTTCCTCCTTCCTATTCACCATCCAACTTACCTTTCGGGGGTCCCCTGTCTTTAGCTTTCCCCCCTGCTGTTCTCTCCTGCATGGTCTCCCCACAAAAGGTCTCCCTCGGTGGCCTTGTGGCCACCACCTCCAGGCAGGTGCCCGCTGTGTGCCTCTCTTGGGGGCTTGAGCCCCCTCTGCAAAGTCAGGTCTGGTCATCTCAGGGGTGCGTCTCCAGAAGTGGCTCCTGGGCCTTTCCTCGGTGAGGCCTCCTGCCTCAGGGCATCAATGAACCAGGGCCCTTTGGGGGCTGTTTCAGCCCCCCAGGTTAGTCCTGCCTCCATCAAGGCTGAGAAGGTCGGCCAGTTCTGCTGAGGTTGCCAAGTGACCCTCAACCGCCACGGAATTCAGGGCTTGGAGGAGGGGTTAGAAGCACGGACTTCTCCTCTGGCGAGCCGGGTTCGATCCCGCGCTCCCCCACATGCAGCCAGCGGGGCGACCTTGGGCTCGCCACAGCACTGAGGGTGTCTGTGGTGTGGAGAGGAAAGGGAAGGTAAGCCACTTTGAAACGCCTTTGGGTAGAGAAAAGCAGCATATAAGAACCAACTCTTCTTCTTCTTCAGTGATCTCAGGGCTCTCTCAGCCTCATCTCCCTCACAGGGTGTCTGTGGTGGGGAGAGGAAAGGGAAGGCGAATGTAAGCCACTTTGAAATTCCCCCTGCTGGAGAAAAACAGCATATAAGGACCAAATGTTCTTTTCTTCTTCTTCTTCTTCAAGCGACAGATGTTGCTTCTTCTGGGGAGTTTTGAATCCGTGAAGCATTGCTTCCCTCAGAATTTTTTCCTGCAGACTAGGGACTCCTTCAGGCTTGAATGGAGATCCCGTGTATCAAAAATATAAACACCATTTACAAGAGAACGACTCATTTTACCTTTATTACTTCGTATGTTTTCATATTTATATAGAATAATTCCGTAAAGAAACTAATGTTTCTTTACGGAATTTCTTGATGTCATTGATTACATCCATACAACGAATAGGAAATACATCCATACAACGAATGGGACCTCTCCTGAACAGGAGCTATCCTGCAGATTTATATAGCATGCATGCTAAAGACATTTTAACTTTATTACTTTGTATGTCTTCATATAACCAGAAAATATCCTGCAAGGTATATGCGGCATATGGAGCGTCTTGGTATTGATTCTTCAAACCAGCAGAAGCTCAAATGTATCAAGTTATTATGGTCATATAGCAAAAGCAACGTGCTATTTTCAAATTCTCTATTATTACCATATACTGGTATGAAATGGTAACTTCTACTACCTATGAGATCATCTTAAATACCTGTTGGCTAAGAAATAGGTTTATGGCATTGATTACATCCATACAACGAATTGGATATATACCTGCTATATTCATACAGCATGCATGCTAAAGATACTTTAAATACTTGGCATAGAAGTCATTGACTGCATCCAGAGAATGTAATCAATGTAATAGAGAATACTATTTTTATTACATAGTATTATGGAATACCACTATATTCTCTGTTACTATTACATAGTTTTATGAAATTCTATCCTACTGGGTATGATAACCTTAAAATGTCGTTGGCTGAGGAATTACTGTATGTCGCTGATTACATGCATACAACAAATATGAAGTATACCTGCTAAGGGTTGCTCACCAACAGGACCTGTCCTGCGGATTCACATAGCATGCGTGCTAAAGGCACCGTTTCTTCTTGTTAGGTGCGTAGTCGTGTCCGACCCATCGCGAAAACATGGACCTTGATCCTCCAGGCCTTCACTTACGGTCATATAGAAGAGGAATTAGTGCTATTTCCAAATTCTCTATTATTACTATAGAGTGTTATGAAAATCTATCTTCTACTGCCTATGAGATAATCTTAAATACCTGTTGGCCAAAAAATTGCGTTATGGCATTGCTGTGCAGGGGAATACTTTTTCGCCAAAGAAACCAACAAACATGTAATGGCATTAAACAGGCCACAACTTTTATTGAACAATAGAGCATTGACCAGCATGGGGGAGAATGGAACCAGCCCTCTTGTGGTCCCCTGGCCACAAGGCAGCCACACACTACTTCATCAGGTATGCACGAGGCCCTCCAACACCCCACTGGGCTCCCTGTGCCCCCAATGCTCTGATGGATATAACGGGGTGGTGACCACCTTTTGGGAACCCATTGAGGCGTGAACCTCTGCCGGGTTCCAGGGCACCTGGAAATGCAGATCTGCCGTCCCAGGTCATCCTCCATAAGTGATGGCCTCCCGGCACCGCTTACCCTCAGCCTCTTATGGAGGCCCCCCACAAAAGCATGCCAGCATGCAGGCTGGGATTGCTTGCCAATGGTTCCTCCCCCATGCCCAAAACCCGCCACAGAGCAAGGGGATGGGTTCTTCCATCCTCGTGCTCCCGTCAACGCTCTTACAAACTGGAAACGCCCAACAGGGCGTGCCGCAAATCATCCAACCACAAGTCCATCCCCCATTCGGAGAGATGAACTCTATCCGCCCTATACAGAGCCCATAAACGATGACAAACATCAGGGTGTGGGATGCACACACCGCCTTCCGGAACTAGGAACTTGGCAACCATTTTGTTGACCTTTTTGTGGGCAACATCAACCTTTTTTGGGGAAACTGACCCCCTCCAACTGTGCCGCTCTAACAAGGCAGACCACCAGATGCGGAGTCCAGGAAAACGACAGGTAAGTTGCTTGATGGCATCCGCTAGGCCCACTGCTGTTATGCTGGTAAGGTCATTCTCTCCAAGTTGTACTATGAGAATGTCAGGAACCCCGGTGTGACGAATGGCTGAATCCAGATCCTTTAGCAAGGATGCCCAGCGCATACCTCCGCGGCCTGCCCAGGAGATACGATAACGACCAACCAGGCCCAGGTTATTGTTCCAACCGGATCTTACTGCGTAACGCGCAGCCCAATGGACAATACTGTGCCTGATAACCAGCACTTTCGGGGCAACCTGAACTGAACCTGCAACATGGAATACGGTATAGAAACGTTACAGCAACAAATCTGGATGCACATACTTCTTATATGCAACTGAACGCCACCGGCCCAATGCCCTGAGTTCATCCGGAGGCCCTCTTGAAGCAGCTGCTTCAGTTGCCGCCCCAATGAGAAATGAATGGGTGCCAAATTGCTTTGCCGGTAGGCCCAGCTGGTGGAGTGTGCTCCTTAAAATGTCCCCAAACCGATACCATGACAAGCAAGTGCCAGTTTTGTGAATCAATAAAGGGCCGTCGATTTCTGGCCAAATCGCTAAAAAGGCCCTCACGATGCTAACCAGGCAAGGAGTGTCAGCACAGCTCTTCCTCAACACTATATAAGATCCTCTTCCCAACTGATCTGTTTTTGAACGACAAAGGGTGATATGCAGCTCTTCATCAGTGAGGTGCACATCCCCCCTCGCAACTGCTTGATCGCCCATGCACGAACGGGACCCCGATACAAGCTCAGAGCTCTGAAAGGCCCCCAAAAAGGCAAGAGTAAATGCTGTCGCAAAAAGGGCAACCTCATAACTATCAATGCATACAGCAGGCAATCGATTCACTATGTTCCTCAAAATGTCTAATGAAATATGCCGTCTAGGGTCAGCTGTAGCTGGGCTGATCTTCTTCCATCCTGCGATGGCCTTGCGGATCAAAAAGGATGATGATGGATCCCACCAACCCCTGGTTTTGCATAAAAAGGAAAGCCCCGCCACTTGGGTGTTCATGGACCCTGGGGACATTTTACGGGAACGTAAATGGACGAGGTAGTGCAGCACTAATTCCTCTGTTGGAGGTAAGGCCCTAAGGCCCCCTTTCTGCTCCGTGTAATCCATGTAACCCCGAATCGCTGCTGTATATGCCCGACGTGTTGTCGGAGCCAGGGATTGTTCCACGGCCTCGAGGATCATTCCAAGCCAATCCTCCACAATTCCTCCAGGAACTGGTCTGGACACAGATTCGCCTCTGGCACCAACTGACTAAACCTCTGCTCCTGGAATCGAGACAGAGCATCAGCTATTTCATTAGTGGCGCCCGGGACATGACGGGCCGCAAACGAGATGTTGCTCCCCAAGCAAACCCTGACTAGCTTCCTCATTAAACACATTACCTGGGGGGATTTGCTCGATTGCCGATTTATAATGCGCACAACCACTTGATTGTCGCACAAAAATAAAACTTTGCTGTCCTGAAATACTTCTTTCCAAACAATAACTGCCGCCACAATAGGAAATAACTCTAAAAAGGTGAGATCCCGGAGGATAGGGGACCCTACCCAATCCTGTGGCCACCTTTCAGCAAACCATCAGTTACTAAAGAAAACCCCAAACCCCAAACTGCCAGATGCATCGGAATGCACTTGAAAAGATGTTTCCGGAGAGACTGGCGTCTGCCAGATATAAACACCATTAAAACTTGCCAGGAAGTCATGCCACACACGTAAATCTTCTTTCAGTGACCGTGACAAACGTATATGATGGTGTGGCGCTCTGATGCCCGCCGTAGCTCTAGTCAGGCATGCACAGAAGGCCCTGCCAGGTGAAACAGCCTTACAGGCAAAGTTTAAGTGTCCCAAAAGACTTCGCATTTCTTTTAAAGTGCACTTCTGCTTGACCAAAAGCTGCCCCAGCAAAGCCCTCAGCGCCAGCACTTTTTCTTCTGGCAATTTGGATAAACCAGCCACCGAATCCAACATAATACCCAAATAGGTCAAACAGGAAGACGGGCCTTCAGTCTCCTCTGCTGCTAATGGCATCCCCAATTCCTCGGCCAATATTTGAAATGTTGCCAACTTATCAGCGCATGCAGATCTTCCCACCAGGCCAATGAACAAAAAATCGTCTAAGAAATGCGTAATATGCGGGCTCCCTGTGCGGCATTTCATTACCCATTCTAAAAAGGTACTGAAGGATTCAAAGGCGAAGCATGCGATGGAGCACCCCATCGGCATGGCCTTGTCCACATACCAAGAATCTCGAAAGTGGCACCCCAATAAACAAAAATCCTCCGGATGAACCGGCAAAAGTCTAAAGGCCGATTGAATATCACACGTAGCAAGTAACGCCCCGGGACCGCATTCCTTGACCAATGATATTGCCTGGTCTCACGATGCGTAGGTGACCGAGCTGAGCTCAGGAGCAATCCCGTCATTCACTGACGTACCTTTTGGATAGGACAAATGGTATATTAATCTAAATTGTCCCGGGGCCTTCTTGGGGACTACCCCCAATGGAGACACTCTCAAATTTGTTAGGGGTGGCTTAGGGTATAGTCCAGCCATGCGGCCAGCCTGAAACTCTTTCCGGATCTTGTCCGCCACCACTTCAGGCATTTGAATGGCAGACTTAAGATTTGGGCTAGTAGTAGCCTCCCGTTTTCCCTCGTATGGTATGCGAAAACCCACCACAAATCCGGAAGCCAGGTACTCCGCTGACTCCCGTTTGAGATAGTCCTGCAACAGCGCCAACAGGGCGGCAACATTAACGGGGGAAATGGCCAAAGTTGTAAGTTCCAAAGGGATTTCATTCTGCTTTTTGGGTCCCCGCTGCACTTGAGTTCACCGATCCACTCCCCTTCTTGGCGGTGGAACGGCCGGATCGAAAGGGCCGACTCGTACCCTGTCTATTACAATCATGTTTTCCATGCCCCACAAGCTTCACAGCTGTGTTCAAATCTACAGCGGCATCGTTGGCAGGACCCTTTTTGGAAATCCCAACATAAGCCTTTTACCTCCCTCCCACCACTTGCCCAGCGACGCTCGGACTCATATCTCTGAACATAGGGGCCCACTTTAACCATCCATGAATCCCTCTCCCTTAAATCCCATCTGGCTTGTGCATTGTTGGATGCTTTTTCCCTGGTTTTAGTGTCATACGTTATTGCAGCCGCATCTCCCGATAAAACCATGGCCTCCATAACATTATTGAAATGCCGGATCAAATGCCAACCCCGTTCAGGGAAGGCCCCGGCTACCAGGCACATATACTCTCCATACCCCCTAATCCAATTTGTAAAGGTTCTCTCAACCGTCATGCGATCCCTGCGAGGCCGCCTTTTCTTTATACCAGTTTTGGGGGTGTCATAATCAGGCCTCACGAATTCAAAAACATCAACATAATAACCCAACAGGGCCCGCATGCGCTGCTTTCTGGACAGATGAGTGCCAGGTGGGTCATCCCCCGCTGGAAAGCCAATCGGGGTTGAGTAGGTTTTCCCTTCCCTGCTCCCTCCTTATACTATACTCTGGACGCCTCCCGAAAGCTTGCAAGCCATGCCGGAGTCCCTGGAACCATGACCCCTTGGAGCCAGTATGCAACGTCCTTTTGGCCCACCACCATCTCATCCTCGGAAGATGAGGACTCACTAGAAGAGCTTGGCCCAGAGCGCCTGCTATGCCCATGCCTCCTGCGCTTCCTGCCTTTTGGCTCAGCCAGGACGCTGTCATCGGTCGCCGGCAATGCTTGCCCTGGAACAAGTGCCCCTGGAACAGGTGCCCCAGGAGCAGGTGTCGTAGTGGCTGGTAGTGCCTGCCCTTCTTCGGACGTGGTCCCTGCGGCCCCAACCACTGACGAGGGAGCCTGGGCTTGATTCCCCTGCCCCACCGCAGCCACGTGGTCATTAGGAGCCAACTGCTAGCTTAAAACTGAACTCCCGGTCCCCCCAGTGTCCTGGGTCGCAAGTAATCGCACACCAGGACTCCCCATCTGGTGACCCGCCAAGGACCCTTGCAGGTATGGCTGGGGCCAATTTGTCTGTATCTCCGCCACAGGCCATGTGGGTTGCAGACCCAAATAGGGCCAAGCAGCCTGATTCCCCATCATGGGCCAACCAGAAGGAGCGCCCCCAAGCTGCACCGTACTCTGGCCAATAGATGGGCACCATTGGGCAGGGGTAGAATTTCCCCACCCTTGCCACCAACTACCACCTGGACCCCCTGGTGAGGGAGCAACCTGTCCACTACTGCCAAGCTGAGATGGGAAAACGTGGGCCTGGCCACCTTGGCCCGTCCCTGACAGAAGGACCGTGCCCCCTGCGGTCTGGGCTATACCCACTGTGGCATCAGCTGACTCACTGGCCACTAGCCTTGGCCCCACTGTGGCTGAGGTAACCATTGCTGAAGGGGGAATACCCCTAGCCATTTCCTGAGCCCTACACAAGTCTCCCCTGGTCCCATAACGAGAAGGCTCAGTCCCTACTCCATTCAAGCCTCCAGCTCCCTGAGACCCAAGAGCCTCGTGTGACTGATTACGGGCAACCTGCCCCCGCGCAGCTGACCTCGCGCCCGCCCCCTGTGCAGCCCCCGGACTTTCCCTCGGCCTAATCGAGGGCGACCGGCCCGACTCCCAATGGCCCGCAGGCTGCGCCCGTTCAGACCGGGGCCATGCTCTGCCCGCTTACGCCCCGGGGCCATGCTCTGCCCGCTTACTCTGCCTCTCTCTCTCTATCTTTCTTTCTTTTCTTTTTTTTTGAAAGCTATTCGGCCGCTGTCAGTGCCACGGCCACTAACCCACAAGATCTTTTTTTTTTTTTTAAATCTCCGGCCACCGTAAGCGCCTCGGCCGTCTAGGTTCTCTCTCTTTTTTTTTTTGAAGCACTCAGGCCTGTCTCCCGAGCAAAAAAACCCTCCCTTGCGCTGGGCCGAGATCGGAGCTCCCAAAAGCAGCTCCAACCACGGCGGCAGAGAAGCGGGAAAGAGGCAGAAGCCTCTCAACCGCTTCCAAATAAAGCGCGAGCAGAGGAGGCTGGGAAGAGCCGAAACGGGACCCTTCTTCCCCAGCCGTCCTCCACCGCTCTGCCAGACGCCGCCCCAGGGCTTGTTGGGACTTGCAGACCCTGCCCTGCTTCTTCCTCAGCAAGGGCTTCCCCGCAACGGCAAACGCGCCCGGGGTAAGTCCCATTCGCCATTGTTTACGTCCATACAACGAATGGGATATATACCTGCTAAGCATTGCACACTTGAACAGAACCTGTCCTGCAGAATTATGGCATTGATTACATCCATACAATGAATTGGATATATACCTGCTATATTCATATAGCATGCATGCTAAAGACACGTTAAGTACTCGGCTAAGGAATTACTTGATGTCATTGATTACATCCATACAACGAATAGGAAATACATCCATAAAACGAATAGGACAGGAGCTATCCTGCAGATTTATATAGCATGCAAGCTAAGGATATTTTAACTTTATTACTTCTGATGACTTCGGAGAACATCCAGCAGGTTTATCATATGCTGAAGATGGTGTTTCTGGGTATTGTTTAATTTGCCTTCATCAAGGTAAATGATGAATTCCGGGTATATATCAAAAGCAACTAGTGGTATTTCCATATTCTCTATTACTATTACATAGTATTATGAAATTCTATCTTCTACTTGGTATGATAACCTTAAATACTCGTATGATAACCTTAAATGTCGCTGATTACATCCATAAACTGAATAGGAAATATACCTGCTAAGCCTTGGTCACTTGAACAGGGCCGTCCTGCAGATTAGTATTACTTTAGTATTAGTATTATTAGTATTACAGATTAGTATTACAGATAATTATTAGATTAGTATTACAGAGAAAGTATTAGTATTACAGATTAAAGGTAAAGGTAAAGGTATCCCCTGTGCAAGCACCAAGTCATGTCTGACCCTTGGGGTGACGCCCTCTAGCGTTTTCTTGGCAGACTCAATACGGGGTGGTTTGCCAGTGCCTTCCCCAGTCATTACCGTTTACCCCCCAGCAAGCTGGGTACTCATTTTACCGACCTCGGAAGGATGGAAGGCTGAGTCAACCTTGAGCCGGCTGCTGGGATTGAACTCCCAGCCTTATGGGCAAAGCTGTCAGATGGCTGCCTTACCACTCTGCGCCACAAGAGGCTCATATTACAGATTAGATATACTTTATGTCATTGATTACGACAAATAGGAATAGCGTTCATTTAACGAATAGCATCCAAAAAAAAATAGGAATTGCATACCGCACTTGAACAGGAGCTGTCCTGCAGATTTATAGAGCATACATGGTAAAGACATTTTAACTTTAATACTTCTGATGACTTCGGAGAACATCCAGCATGTTTATCATATGCCGCACGTGGTGCCTCTGGTTATTGTTTCGTAAAACTATCACAACTTTTCGTAGATTCCCAAATCGTTCTATTAGCCTTCATCAAGGTAAATGAAGAATTACGGTTATATAGCAAAAGCAACTCCCCCTTCAAGGATCGCTGCCTTGTTGTGGCAAGGGTGCTTGCGTAGTTCAGTGAAGCTATGAGCTATACCGTGCAGGGCCACCCAAGACGGACAGGTCATAGCTGAGAGCTCAGACAAAAGGTGATCCACTGGAGAAGGAAATGGCAAACCACTCCAGTATCTTTGCCATGAAAACTCTATGGACAGTTCCAATAGGCATAACGATATGACGCCGGAAGATGAGCCCCTCAGGTCGGAAGGTGTCCAATATGCTACTGGGGATGAGCAGACGGCTAGTACGAGTAGCGCCAGAATGAATGAAGCGACTGGGCCAAAGCCGAAAGGACGCTCAGTTGTGGAAGTAACTGGTGGCGAAAAGACAGTCCGATGCTGTAAAGATTTTTATTCCATAGGAACCTGGAACGTCAGATCCATGAATCAAGGTAAGCTGGACGTGGTCAAACAAGAAATGACAAGACTGAACATCGACATTTTAGGAATCAGTGAACTAAAATGGACAGGAATGGGTGAATTTAATTCAGATGACAATCAGGTATACTACTGTGGACAAGAATCTCGCAGAAGAAATGGAGTAGCCTTCATAATCAATAAGAGAGTAGGAAAAGCAGTCATGGGATACAATCCCCAAAATGACAGAATGATCTCAGTTCGAATCCAAGGCAAACCATTCAACATCACAGTGATCCAGGTGTACGCCCCAACCACTGCTGCTGAAGAGGATGAAGTTGATCAGTTCTATGAAGCCCTACAACACCTTCTAGAAGCAACGCCAAAAAATGATGTGCTTATCATCATGGGGGATTGGAATGCTAAAGTAGGAAGCCAAAAAATAACCGGGATAACAGGCAAGTTTGGCCTTGGAGTACAAAATGAAGCAGGGCACAGGCTGGTAGAATTTTGTCAAGAGAATACAATGGTCATAGCAAACACTCTTTTCCAACAACCCAAGAGACGACTCTACACATGGACATCACCAGACAGTCAACACAGAAATCAGATTGACTATGTGCTCTGCAGCCAAAGATGGAAAAGTTCTATCCAGTCAATAAAAACAAGACCAGGAGCTGATTGTGGTTCAGATCATGAGCTTCTTGTTGCAAAATTTAGGCTTAAATTGAAGAACGTAGGGAAAAGCACTAGGCCACTCAGGTATGAACTAAATCATATTCCCGACGAATACACAGTAGAGGTGACAAATAGATTTAAGGAATTAGATCTGATAGACAGAGTGCCTGAAGAACTATGGACGGAGGTTCGCGACATTGTACAAGAGGTAGCAACTAAAACCATCCCAAAGAAAAAGAAATGCAAGAAATCAAAATGGCTGTCTGAGGAAGCTTTACAAATAGCTAAGGAGAGAAGGGAAGTGAAAGGCAAGGGAGAAAGAGAAAGATACACCCAATTGAATGCAGAATTCCAGAGAAAAGCTAGAAGAGATAAGAATGCCTTCTTAAATGAACAGTGCAAACAAATAGAAGAAAACAATAGAATGGGAAGACCAGAGATCTTTTCAAGAAAATTGGAGATATGAAGAGAACGTTTCATGCAAAGATTTTGGCGTTGCTTCTAGAAGGTGTTGTAGGGCTTCATAGAACTGATCAACTTCATCCTCTTCAGCAGCAGTGGTTGGGGCATACACCTGGATCACTGTGATGTTGAATGGTTTGCCTTGGATTCGAACTGAGATCATTCTGTCATTTTGGGGATTGTATCCCATGACTGCTTTTCCTACTCTCTTATTGATTATGAAGGCTACTCCATTTCTTCTGCGAGATTCTTGTCCACAGTAGTATACCTGATGGTCATCTGAATTAAATTCACCCATTCCTGTCCATTTTAGTTCACTGATTCCTAAAATGTCGATGTTCAGTCTTGTCATTTCTTGTTTGACCACGTCCAGCTTACCTTGATTCATGGATCTGACGTTCCAGGTTCCTATGGAATAAAAATCTTTACAGCATCGGACTGTCTTTTCGCCACCAGTTACTTCCACAACTGAGCGTCCTTTCGGCTTTGGCCCAGTCGCTTCATTCATTCTGGCGCTACTCGTACTAGCTGTCTGCTCATCCCCAGTAGCATATTGGACACCTTCCGACCTGAGGGGCTCATCTTCCGGCGTCATATCGTTATGCCTATTGGAACTGTCCATAGAGTTTTCATGGCAAAGATACTGGAGTGGTTTGCCATTTCCTTCTCCAGTGGATCACCTTTTGTCTGAGCTCTCAGCTATGACCTGTCCGTCTTGGGTGGCCCTGCACGGTATAGCTCATAGCTTCACTGAACTACGCAAGCACCCTTGCCACAACAAGGCAGCGATCCTTGAAGGGGGAGTTGCTTTTGCTATATAACCGTAATTCTTCATTTACCTTGATGAAGGCTAATAGAACGATTTGGGAATCTACGAAAAGTTGTGATAGTTTTACGAAACAATAACCAGAGGCACCACGTGCGGCATATGATAAACATGCTGGATGTTCTCCGAAGTCATCAGAAGTATTAAAGTTAAAATGTCTTTACCATGTATGCTCTATAAATCTGCAGGACAGCTCCTGTTCAAGTGCGGTATGCAATTCCTATTTTTTTTTGGATGCTATTCGTTAAATGAACGCTATTCCTATTTGTCGTAATCAATGACATAAAGTATATCTAATCTGTAATATGAGCCTCTTGTGGCGCAGAGTGGTAAGGCAGCCATCTGACAGCTTTGCCCATAAGGCTGGGAGTTCAATCCCAGCAGCCGGCTCAAGGTTGACTCAGCCTTCCATCCTTCCGAGGTCGGTAAAATGAGTACCCAGCTTGCTGGGGGGTAAACGGTAATGACTGGGGAAGGCACTGGCAAACCACCCCGTATTGAGTCTGCCAAGAAAACGCTAGAGGGCGTCACCCCAAGGGTCAGACATGACTTGGTGCTTGCACAGGGGATACCTTTACCTTTACCTTTAATCTGTAATACTAATACTTTCTCTGTAATACTAATCTAATAATTATCTGTAATACTAATCTGTAATACTAATAATACTAATACTAAAGTAATACTAATCTGCAGGACGGCCCTGTTCAAGTGACCAAGGCTTAGCAGGTATATTTCCTATTCAGTTTATGGATGTAATCAGCGACATTTAAGGTTATCATACGAGTATTTAAGGTTATCATACCAAGTAGAAGATAGAATTTCATAATACTATGTAATAGTAATAGAGAATATGGAAATACCACTAGTTGCTTTTGATATATACCCGGAATTCATCATTTACCTTGATGAAGGCAAATTAAACAATACCCAGAAACACCATCTTCAGCATATGATAAACCTGCTGGATGTTCTCCGAAGTCATCAGAAGTAATAAAGTTAAAATATCCTTAGCTTGCATGCTATATAAATCTGCAGGATAGCTCCTGTCCTATTCGTTTTATGGATGTATTTCCTATTCGTTGTATGGATGTAATCAATGACATCAAGTAATTCCTTAGCCGAGTACTTAACGTGTCTTTAGCATGCATGCTATATGAATATAGCAGGTATATATCCAATTCATTGTATGGATGTAATCAATGCCATAATTCTGCAGGACAGGTTCTGTTCAAGTGTGCAATGCTTAGCAGGTATATATCCCATTCGTTGTATGGACGTAAACAATGGCGAATGGGACTTACCCCGGGCGCGTTTGCCGTTGCGGGGAAGCCCTTGCTGAGGAAGAAGCAGGGCAGGGTCTGCAAGTCCCAACAAGCCCTGGGGCGGCGTCTGGCAGCGCGGTGGAGGACGGCTGGGGAAGAAGGGTCCCGTTTCGGCTCTTCCCAGCCTCCTCTGCCTGCGCTTTATTTGGAAGCGGTTGAGAGGCTTCTGCCTCTTTTCCGCTTCTCTGCCGCCGTGGTTGGAGCTGCTTTTGGGAGCTCCGATCTCGGCCCAGCGCAAGGGAGGGTTTTTTTGCTCGGGAGACAGGCCTGAGTGCTTCAAAAAAAAAAAGAGAGAGAACCTAGACGGCCGAGGCGCTTACGGTGGCCGGAGATTTAAAAAAAAAAAAAGATCTTGTGGGTTAGTGGCCGTGGCACTGACAGCGGCCGAATAGCTTTCAAAAAAAAAAGAAAAGAAAGAAAGATAGAGAGAGAGAGGCAGAGTAAGCGGGCAGAGCATGGCCCCGGGGCGTAAGCGGGCAGAGCATGGCCCCGGTCTGAACGGGCGCAGCCTGCGGGCCATTGGGAGTGGGGCCGGTCGCCCTCGATTAGGCCGAGGGAAAGTCCGGGGGCTGCACAGGGGGCGGGCGCGAGGTCAGCTGCGCGGGGGCAGGCTGCCCGTAATCAGTCACACGAGGCTCTTGGGTCTCAGGGAGCTGGAGGCTTGAATGGAGTAGGGACTGAGCCTTCTCGTTATGGGACCAGGGGAGACTTGTGTAGGGCTCAGGAAATGGCTAGGGGTATTCCCCCTTCAGCAATGGTTACCTCAGCCACAGTGGGGCCAAGGCTAGTGGCCAGTGAGTCAGCTGATGCCACAGTGGGTATAGCCCAGACCGCAGGGGGCACGGTCCTTCTGTCAGGGACGGGCCAAGGTGGCCAGGCCCACGTTTTCCCATCTCAGCTTGGCAGTAGTGGACAGGTTGCTCCCTCACCAGGGGGTCCAGGTGGTAGTTGGTGGCAAGGGTGGGGAAATTCTACCCCTGCCCAATGGTGCCCATCTATTGGCCAGAGTACGGTGCAGCTTGGGGGCGCTCCTTCTGGTTGGCCCATGATGGGGAATCAGGCTGCTTGGCCCTGTTTGGGTCTGCAACCCACATGGCCTGTGGCGGAGATACAGACAAATTGGCCCCAGCCATACCTGCAAGGGTCCTTGGCGGGTCACCAGATGGGGAGTCCTGGTGTGCGATTACTTGCGACCCAGGACACTGGGGGGACCGGGAGTTCAGTTTTAAGCTAGCAGTTGGCTCCTAATGACCACGTGGCTGCGGTGGGGCAGGGGAATCAAGCCCAGGCTCCCTCGTCAGTGGTTGGGGCCGCAGGGACCACGTCCGAAGAAGGGCAGGCACTACCAGCCACTACGACACCTGCTCCTGGGGCACCTGTTCCAGGGGCACTTGTTCCAGGGCAAGCATTGCCGGCGACCGATGACAGCGTCCTGGCTGAGCCAAAAGGCAGGAAGCGCAGGAGGCATGGGCATAGCAGGCGCTCTGGGCCAAGCTCTTCTAGTGAGTCCTCATCTTCCGAGGATGAGATGGTGGTGGGCCAAAAGGACGTTGCATACTGGCTCCAAGGGGTCATGGTTCCAGGGACTCCGGCATGGCTTGCAAGCTTTCGGGAGGCGTCCAGAGTATAGTATAAGGAGGGAGCAGGGAAGGGAAAACCTACTCAACCCCGATTGGCTTTCCAGCGGGGGATGACCCACCTGGCACTCATCTGTCCAGAAAGCAGCGCATGCGGGCCCTGTTGGGTTATTATGTTGATGTTTTTGAATTCGTGAGGCCTGATTATGACACCCCCAAAACTGGTATAAAGAAAAGGCGGCCTCGCAGGGATCGCATGACGGTTGAGAGAACCTTTACAAATTGGATTAGGGGGTATGGAGAGTATATGTGCCTGGTAGCCGGGGCCTTCCCTGAACGGGGTTGGCATTTGATCCGGCATTTCAATAATGTTATGGAGGCCATGGTTTTATCGGGAGATGCGGCTGCAATAACGTATGACACTAAAACCAGGGAAAAAGCATCCAACAATGCACAAGCCAGATGGGATTTAAGGGAGAGGGATTCATGGATGGTTAAAGTGGGCCCCTATGTTCAGAGATATGAGTCCGAGCGTCGCTGGGCAAGTGGTGGGAGGGAGGTAAAAGGCTTATGTTGGGATTTCCAAAAAGGGTCCTGCCAACGATGCCGCTGTAGATTTGAACACAGCTGTGAAGCTTGTGGGGGAGGGCATGGAAAACATGATTGTAATAGACAGGGTACGAGTCGGCCCTTTCGATCCGGCCGTTCCACCGCCAAGAAGGGGAGTGGATCGGTGAACTCAAGTGCAGCGGGGACCCAAAAAGCAGAATGAAATCCCTTTGGAACTTACAACTTTGGCCATTTCCCCCGTTAATGTTGCCGCCCTGTTGGCGCTGTTGCAGGACTATCTCAAACGGGAGTCAGCGGAGTACCTGGCTTCCGGATTTGTGGTGGGTTTTCGCATACCATACGAGGGAAAACGGGAGGCTACTACTAGCCCAAATCTTAAGTCTGCCATTCAAATGCCTGAAGTGGTGGCGGACAAGATCCGGAAAGAGTTTCAGGCTGGCCGCATGGCTGGACTATACCCTAAGCCACCCCTAACAAATTTGAGAGTGTCTCCATTGGGGGTAGTCCCCAAGAAGGCCCCGGGACAATTTAGATTAATATACCATTTGTCCTATCCAAAAGGTACGTCAGTGAATGACGGGATTGCACCTGAGCTCAGCTCGGTCACCTACGCATCGTGAGACCAGGCAATATCATTGGTCAAGGAATGCGGTCCCGGGGCGTTACTTGCTACGTGTGATATTCAATCGGCCTTTAGACTTTTGCCGGTTCATCCGGAGGATTTTTGTTTATTGGGGTGCCACTTTCGAGATTCTTGGTATGTGGACAAGGCCATGCCGATGGGGTGCTCCATCGCATGCTTCGCCTTTGAATCCTTCAGTACCTTTTTAGAATGGGTAATGAAATGCCGCACAGGGAGCCCGCATATTACGCATTTCTTAGACGATTTTTTGTTCATTGGCCTGGTGGGAAGATCTGCATGCGCTGATAAGTTGGCAACATTTCAAATATTGGCCGAGGAATTGGGGATGCCATTAGCAGCAGAGGAGACTGAAGGCCCGTCTTCCTGTTTGACCTATTTGGGTATTATGTTGGATTCGGTGGCTGGTTTATCCAAATTGCCAGAAGAAAAAGTGCTGGCGCTGAGGGCTTTGCTGGGGCAGCTTTTGGTCAAGCAGAAGTGCACTTTAAAAGAAATGCGAAGTCTTTTGGGACACTTAAACTTTGCCTGTAAGGCTGTTTCACCTGGCAGGGCCTTCTGTGCATGCCTGACTAGAGCTACGGCGGGCATCAGAGCGCCACACCATCATATACGTTTGTCACGGTCACTGAAAGAAGATTTACGTGTGTGGCATGACTTCCTGGCAAGTTTTAATGGTGTTTATATCTGGCAGACGCCAGTCTCTCCGGAAACATCTTTTCAAGTGCATTCCGATGCATCTGGCAGTTTGGGGTTTGGGGTTTTCTTTAGTAACTGATGGTTTGCTGAAAGGTGGCCACAGGATTGGGTAGGGTCCCCTATCCTCCGGGATCTCACCTTTTTAGAGTTATTTCCTATTGTGGCGGCAGTTATTGTTTGGAAAGAAGTATTTCAGGACAGCAAAGTTTTATTTTTGTGCGACAATCAAGTGGTTGTGCGCATTATAAATCGGCAATCGAGCAAATCCCCCCAGGTAATGTGTTTAATGAGGAAGCTAGTCAGGGTTTGCTTGGGGAGCAACATCTCGTTTGCGGCCCGTCATGTCCCGGGCGCCACTAATGAAATAGCTGATGCTCTGTCTCGATTCCAGGAGCAGAGGTTTAGTCAGTTGGTGCCAGAGGCGAATCTGTGTCCAGACCAGTTCCTGGAGGAATTGTGGAGGATTGGCTTGGAATGATCCTCGAGGCCGTGGAACAATCCCTGGCTCCGACAACACGTCGGGCATATACAGCAGCGATTCGGGGTTACATGGATTACACGGAGCAGAAAGGGGGCCTTAGGGCCTTACCTCCAACAGAGGAATTAGTGCTGCACTACCTCGTCCATTTACGTTCCCGTAAAATGTCCCCAGGGTCCATGAACACCCAAGTGGCGGGGCTTTCCTTTTTATGCAAAACCAGGGGTTGGTGGGATCCATCATCATCCTTTTTGATCCGCAAGGCCATCGCAGGATGGAAGAAGATCAGCCCAGCTACAGCTGACCCTAGACGGCATATTTCATTAGACATTTTGAGGAACATAGTGAATCGATTGCCTGCTGTATGCATTGATAGTTATGAGGTTGCCCTTTTTGCGACAGCATTTACTCTTGCCTTTTTGGGGGCCTTTCAGAGCTCTGAGCTTGTATCGGGGTCCCGTTCGTGCATGGGCGATCAAGCAGTTGCGAGGGGGGATGTGCACCTCACTGATGAAGAGCTGCATATCACCCTTTGTCGTTCAAAAACAGATCAGTTGGGAAGAGGATCTTATATAGTGTTGAGGAAGAGCTGTGCTGACACTCCTTGCCTGGTTAGCATCGTGAGGGCCTTTTTAGCGATTTGGCCAGAAATCGACGGCCCTTTATTGATTCACAAAACTGGCACTTGCTTGTCATGGTATCGGTTTGGGGACATTTTAAGGAGCACACTCCACCAGCTGGGCCTACCGGCAAAGCAATTTGGCACCCATTCATTTCTCATTGGGGCGGCAACTGAAGCAGCTGCTTCAAGAGGGCCTCCGGATGAACTCAGGGCATTGGGCCGGTGGCGTTCAGTTGCATATAAGAAGTATGTGCATCCAGATTTGTTGCTGTAACGTTTCTATACCGTATTCCATGTTGCAGGTTCAGTTCAGGTTGCCCCGAAAGTGCTGGTTATCAGGCACAGTATTGTCCATTGGGCTGCGCGTTACGCAGTAAGATCCGGTTGGAACAATAACCTGGGCCTGGTTGGTCGTTATCGTATCTCCTGGGCAGGCCGCGGAGGTATGCGCTGGGCATCCTTGCTAAAGGATCTGGATTCAGCCATTCGTCACACCGGGGTTCCTGACATTCTCATAGTACAACTTGGAGAGAATGACCTTACCAGCATAACAGCAGTGGGCCTAGCGGATGCCATCAAGCAACTTACCTGTCGTTTTCCTGGACTCCGCATCTGGTGGTCTGCCTTGTTAGAGCGGCACAGTTGGAGGGGGTCAGTTTCCCCAAAAAAGGTTGATGTTGCCCACAAAAAGGTCAACAAAATGGTTGCCAAGTTCCTAGTTCCGGAAGGCGGTGTGTGCATCCCACACCCTGATGTTTGTCATCGTTTATGGGCTCTGTATAGGGCGGATAGAGTTCATCTCTCCGAATGGGGGATGGACTTGTGGTTGGATGATTTGCGGCACGCCCTGTTGGGCGTTTCCAGTTTGTAAGAGCGTTGACGGGAGCACGAGGATGGAAGAACCCATCCCCTTGCTCTGTGGCGGGTTTTGGGCATGGGGGAGGAACCATTGGCAAGCAATCCCAGCCTGCATGCTGGCATGCTTTTGTGGGGGGCCTCCATAAGAGGCTGAGGGTAAGCGGTGCCGGGAGGCCATCACTTATGGAGGATGACCTGGGACGGCAGATCTGCATTTCCAGGTGCCCTGGAACCCGGCAGAGGTTCACGCCTCAATGGGTTCCCAAAAGGTGGTCACCACCCCGTTATATCCATCAGAGCATTGGGGGCACAGGGAGCCCAGTGGGGTGTTGGAGGGCCTCGTGCATACCTGATGAAGTAGTGTGTGGCTGCCTTGTGGCCAGGGGACCACAAGAGGGCTGGTTCCATTCTCCCCCATGCTGGTCAATGCTCTATTGTTCAATAAAAGTTGTGGCCTGTTTAATGCCATTACATGTTTGTTGGTTTCTTTGGCGAAAAAGTATTCCCCTGCACAGCAATGCCATAACGCAATTTTTTGGCCAACAGGTATTTAAGATTATCTCATAGGCAGTAGAAGATAGATTTTCATAACACTCTATAGTAATAATAGAGAATTTGGAAATAGCACTAATTCCTCTTCTATATGACCGTAAGTGAAGGCCTGGAGGATCAAGGTCCATGTTTTCGCGATGGGTCGGACACGACTACGCACCTAACAAGAAGAAACGGTGCCTTTAGCACGCATGCTATGTGAATCCGCAGGACAGGTCCTGTTGGTGAGCAACCCTTAGCAGGTATACTTCATATTTGTTGTATGCATGTAATCAGCGACATACAGTAATTCCTCAGCCAACGACATTTTAAGGTTATCATACCCAGTAGGATAGAATTTCATAAAACTATGTAATAGTAACAGAGAATATAGTGGTATTCCATAATACTATGTAATAAAAATAGTATTCTCTATTACATTGATTACATTCTCTGGATGCAGTCAATGACTTCTATGCCAAGTATTTAAAGTATCTTTAGCATGCATGCTGTATGAATATAGCAGGTATATATCCAATTCGTTGTATGGATGTAATCAATGCCATAAACCTATTTCTTAGCCAACAGGTATTTAAGATGATCTCATAGGTAGTAGAAGTTACCATTTCATACCAGTATATGGTAATAATAGAGAATTTGAAAATAGCACGTTGCTTTTGCTATATGACCATAATAACTTGATACATTTGAGCTTCTGCTGGTTTGAAGAAACAATACCAAGACGCTCCATATGCCGCATATACCTTGCAGGATATTTTCTGGTTATATGAAGACATACAAAGTAATAAAGTTAAAATGTCTTTAGCATGCATGCTATATAAATCTGCAGGATAGCTCCTGTTCAGGAGAGGTCCCATTCGTTGTATGGATGTATTTCCTATTCGTTGTATGGATGTAATCAATGACATCAAGAAATTCCGTAAAGAAACATTAGTTTCTTTACGGAATTATTCTATATAAATATGAAAACATACGAAGTAATAAAGGTAAAATGAGTCGTTCTCTTGTAAATGGTGTTTATATTTTTGATACACGGGATCTCCATTCAAGCCTGAAGGAGTCCCTAGTCTGCAGGAAAAAATTCTGAGGGAAGCAATGCTTCACGGAATCAAAACTCCCCAGAAGAAGCAACATCTGTCGCTTGAAGAAGAAGAAGAAGAAAAGAACATTTGGTCCTTATATGCTGTTTTTCTCCAGCAGGGGGAATTTCAAAGTGGCTTACATTCGCCTTCCCTTTCCTCTCCCCACCACAGACACCCTGTGAGGGAGATGAGGCTGAGAGAGCCCTGAGATCACTGAAGAAGAAGAAGAGTTGGTTCTTATATGCTGCTTTTCTCTACCCAAAGGCGTTTCAAAGTGGCTTACCTTCCCTTTCCTCTCCACACCACAGACACCCTCAGTGCTGTGGCGAGCCCAAGGTCGCCCCGCTGGCTGCATGTGGGGGAGCGCGGGATCGAACCCGGCTCGCCAGAGGAGAAGTCCGTGCTTCTAACCCCTCCTCCAAGCCCTGAATTCCGTGGCGGTTGAGGGTCACTTGGCAACCTCAGCAGAACTGGCCGACCTTCTCAGCCTTGATGGAGGCAGGACTAACCTGGGGGGCTGAAACAGCCCCCAAAGGGCCCTGGTTCATTGATGCCCTGAGGCAGGAGGCCTCACCGAGGAAAGGCCCAGGAGCCACTTCTGGAGACGCACCCCTGAGATGACCAGACCTGACTTTGCAGAGGGGGCTCAAGCCCCCAAGAGAGGCACACAGCGGGCACCTGCCTGGAGGTGGTGGCCACAAGGCCACCGAGGGAGACCTTTTGTGGGGAGACCATGCAGGAGAGAACAGCAGGGGGGAAAGCTAAAGACAGGGGACCCCCGAAAGGTAAGTTGGATGGTGAATAGGAAGGAGGAAAGGGTTGAGGTTGTGACATTCCTAGGTTTGACAATGGCTTTTTAAAGTGTGTTTTGAGAAAGGTGAGGTTATATTCCTGGCCAAGGGATTCCTGGCCCACTAGAGGCCTTTTCGGTCCTGGCCCCGACTTGGTGGAACGACCTCCCAGGACAGCTGAGGGCCATGCAGGACCAGTAAAAAGGATTTTTCCCCCCAGGTCTTCTGTTGTGGCCTGGGCATGGAAGACCGTGGGGCCCCTCCACAGCTAAGAACTATCTTTAAGATCAATCAGACAAAAGACCTAGAGGTATCTGGAAAAGTCAGCACCTCTCGGAGTTTGTGCTGGAGTACGGTGATTTTTAATGCTTTAATGTATGTGGGGGTTTTATCTTTTAAGGTAACTCACCATGTGACGGCTTCGAGAATGGAGGGTAAAAAAATCTAAATGCAGACGAACATACATAGATACATAAAATATAATAAGCTGCCTTGAGTTCCACAAGGCAGTTCAGTAATGAGAATAAGGAAATGGCAGGGAAGGGGAGGGGGTAGGTGGCAAAGGAGATGAGGAGGGAGATCTCAGCCAGCCCATGAATGTCGAATGACAGAAATGACAAAAGATTTGTGAGTAAAATATCAGCATGTTTTTTTCACAAGTGTCATGAGAAATTGAGGCCTTTCCTGGTGGGGAAGAGGGAGAAAACACTGAGGTTCATGCCTGGCACAAAACAGTCTGTGAGGGGGGGATCCTTGAGTCCTGGTCCCTTCAGATGGAAGGACCATCCCAGGGTTGGAGAGTGAGTGAGTAAGTAAGTGAGTGGGACCCTGCGTGCCCATACATTCCTACAGACAGGGCTGGCGTTCCCATCCGTTCCCAATGGACAGGGCTTTTCTGCCCATCCGTTCCAGTGGACAGGGCTTGTGAGCCCATTAGTTCGAAGGGAAACACTTTGAGTCCATTCAGAAGAACGGAGGACGGGACTGGAGTGAGCTGACAGATATGAGTGGGGTCTGTGTGTGTACATGTGTGGGAGGAGGAGCTTCTTCTGGTACTTCTCCCTAATGCCATAGATGACAGGCTTCTTCTCCTCTGCCCAGTCTTACAGATCCAGTCCGACATTTGGGAAGGGGAGCGGGTTCCCAGAATTGGCCGATAGGAGTCTTTGCCATTCCTACTCTACCTTGGGAAGCAGCAAGCTACCTAAAAAGCATCTTATCCCCATTTTCTGTTAACATCTGACATTCAGTGTCCCCACAATGACTCCCACTGGGCCAGGCAGGCTGAGGTGGAAGGGGCCCTGAGTTCTCAGACTGGCCGTGTAGACTTGTTGTCTGTTTCTTCAGCAGACTGAGGAAGCTTCCAGATCGAGGCCATCCAGAGAGGAGGAGAGCTGATCAGGAGAGGAGGGCCACATGCGAACAGACGGGGGAACATCCATAAGGCAAGTTCTTCCGCGGAGGCGGAAGGGCTTGCTAAGCAGGGGGCACCAGGCGACCCGAAGCCTGGCGTGATGCCACGCCTGAAGCTCCTGATGACGTTGGCTGGCAGAAGCTGGCGGCAGTCGGCCGGGGGGTGGGGGTGGGCATCAGTGGCAGGTAGCTGGGGGGAGGGGGTTGCGTAGGAATGCAGACTGAGAGTGTGAGTGAGCGAGTGAGTGAGTGCAACCCTGCGTGCCCATTCGTTTCGACGGACAGGGACCGAATGCCCATTCGTTTCGACGGACAGTGCTTAAGTGCCCATCTGCTGCGGCAGACAGGGCTTGAGCGCTCCTCTGTCTGGACGGACAGGGCTTGCGAGCCCATCCGTTCGCAGGGACAGAGTTTGAGGGCCGGTCCACACAGATGATCGGAGCACAGTGCCCGACCCTTCAGATGGCCAGAGCACGGGTGCACGTCCCATGAAGTGGACGCAGCTGGGGTGCCCGTCCCTTCGCATGGACGGAGCCGGGGGCTCTCCTGGGATCAGCCATATATCCGTGTCTCTACTGTCCCACAGTAGAAAACCAAAGTGGAAGTAGGGACAGACTGGGAGTGGGGTCGGGATCTCCATTCAAGCCTGAAGGAGTCCCAAGTCTGCAGGAAAAAATTCCGAGGGAAGCAATGCTTCATGGAATCAAAACTCCCCAGAAGAAGCAACATCTGTCGCTTGAAGAAGAAGAAGAAGAAAAGAACATTTGGTCCTTATATGCTGTTTTTCTCCAGCAGGGGGAATTTCAAAGTGGCTTACATTCGCCTTCCCTTTCTTCTCCCCACCACAGACACCCTGTGAGGGAGGTGAGGCTGAGAGAGCCCTGAGATCACTGAAGAAGAAGATTTGGATCTTATATGTCACTTTTCTCTACCCAAAGGAGTCTCAGAGTGGCTTACAATCGCCTTCCCTTTTCTCTCCCCACCACAGACACCCTGTGAGGGAGGTGAGTCTGAGAGAGCCCTGAGATCATTGAAGAAGAAGAAGAGTTGGTTCTTATATGCCGCTTTTCTCTACCCAAAGGTGTTTCAAAGTGGCTTACAATCGCCTTCCCTTTCCTCTCCACACCACAGACACCCTCAGTGCTGTGGCGAGCCCAAGGTCGCCCCACTGGCTGCTTCGCCAGAGGAGAAGTCCGTGCTTCTAACCCCTCCCCCAAGCCCTGAATTCCGTGGCGGTTGAGGGTCACTTGTCGTTGCCTCATAAAAGTGGATCTCCTAGTTCCCCCTGAAGTCTCACTACCATCATATTTGATGTAGGCATGTAATCAGCGACACAGTAATTTCTTAGCCAACGACATTTTAAGGTTATCATACCCAGTAGGATATAATTTCATAATACTATGTAATAGTAACATAGTGGTATTCCATAATACTATGTAGTAATAATAGTATTCTTTATTACATTGATTACATTCTCTGGATGCAGTCAATGACTTCTATGCCGAGTATTTAAAGTGTCTTTAGCATGCATGCCTCTTGTGTCGCAGAGTGGTAAGGCAGCCGTCTGAAAGCTTTGCCCATGAGGCTGGGAGTTCAATCCCAGCAGCCGGCTCAAGGTTGACTCAGCCTTCCATCCTTCCGAGGTCGGTAAAATGAGTACCCAGCTTGCTTGCTGGGGGGTAAACGGTAATGACTGGGGAAGGCACTGGCAAACCACCCCATACTGAGTCTACCATGAAAACGCTAGAGGGCGTCACCCCAAGGGTCAGACATGACTCGGTGCTTGCACAGGGGATACCTTTACCTTTTTAGCATGCATGCTATATGGATATAGCATTCGTTGTATGGATGTAAATGACAAAGTAATTCCTTAGCCAACAAGTATTTAAGGTTATCTCATAGGTAGTAGAAGATAGAATTTCATACCAGGATATGGTAATAATAGAGAATTTGTAAATAGCACTAGTTGCATGCTTGCTAAAGACATTTAAAGTTAAAGTTAAAATGTCTTTAGCATGTATGCTATATAAATCTGCAGGACAGCTCCTGTTCAAGTGCGGAATGCTATTCCTACTTGTTGTATTGATGGTATTCGTTAAATGAACGGTATTCCTATTCGTTGTAATCAATGACATAATGTATATCTAATCTGTAAAACTAATACTTTGTCTGTAATACTAATCTAATAATTATCTGTAATACTAATCTGTAATACTAAGTGAGCAATACAAGACCATCTGCAGCATATGATAAACTTGCGGGATGTTTTCTGCTAACTATATGAAGACGTACGAAGTAATAAAGGTAAAATGAGTCCTTCTCCTGTCAATGTTGTTTACATTTCTCATACACGAAAGGGTGTCTTTAGCATGCATGCTATATGAATCTGCAGGACAGGTCCTGTTCAAGTGACCAACTCTTAGCGGGGATATTTCCTATTCGGTTTATGGATGTAATGAAACAATACCCAGAAACACCATCTGCAGCATATGATAAACTTGCAGGATGTTCATCGAAGTCATCAGAAGTAATAAAGTTAAAATGTCCTTAGCATGCATGCTATATAAATCTGCAGGTCCTGTCCTATTCGTTGTATGGATGTATTTCCTATAAGTTGTATGGATGTAATCAATGATTATCACGTAATTCCTTAGCCGAGTACTAAATGTGTCTTTAGCAATCATGTAATCAGCGACATACAGTAATTCCTTAGCCAACGACATTTTAAGGTTATCATACCCAGTAGGATAGAGTTTCATAATACTATGTAATAGTAACATAGTGGTATTCCATGATACTATGTAGTAATAATAGTATTCTTTATTACATTTATTACATTCTCTGGATGCAATCAATGACTTCTATGCCGAGTATTTAAAGTGTCCTTAGCATGCATGCTATATAGATATAGCATTCGTTGTATGGATGTAAATGACAAAGTAATGTCTTAGCCAACAAGTATTTATCTCATAGGTAGTAGAAGATCGAGGCCATCCAGAGAGGGGAAAGGAGGAGGAATCGGGAAAAGGAGGAGAGCTGATCGGGAGAGACCCCTGATACCCTCTCAAAAACTTCTTCCAGCCGCACAGAGAACCCCTTTGGAGTCCCAGAGCACTCCCTATGTGTAAAACTGTTCAACAGCCCGCTCTGCAGGGCTAGGTTTTAGCATCAAAGATCCATTCATTTTGTTATTTTAATCAACCCTTGGTTGGATACTGAGTGTAGAGGGAAGAATAATAGAATCATATAATCATAGAGTCGGAAGGGGCCATACAGGCCATCTAGTCCAACCCCCTGCTCAATGCAGGATCAGCCCTAAGCATCCTAAAGCATCCAAAAAAAGTGTGTATCCAACCTTTGCTTGAAGACTGCCAGTGAAATGCAGAGGTGCTTTTTTATATGCACTGTAATCATCAGAAGTCATCAGAAGTAATAAAGTTAAAATGCCGTTAGCATGCATGCTATATAAATCTGCAGAATAGCTCCTGGTCAGGACAGGTCCTGTCCTATTCGTTGTATGGATGTATGTCCTATTCGTTATATGGATATAATCAATGACATCAAGTAATTCCTTAGCCGAGTACTTAATGTGTCTTTAGCATGCATGCTATATGAATATAGCGGGTATATATCCAATTCGTTGTATGGATGTAATCAATGCCACGAAGCAGTTTCTTAGCCAACAGGTATTTAAGATTATCTCATAGGTAGTAGAAGATACCATTTCATACCAGTATATGGTAATAATAGAGAATATGAAAATAGCACTAGTTGCTTTTGCTATATGACCATAAGTGTCCTTAGCATGCATGCTATATAGATATAGCATTCGTTGTATGGATGTAAATGACAAAGTAATGTCTTAGCCAACAAGTATTTATCTCATAGGTAGTAGAAGATAGAATTTCATACCAGGATATGGTAATAATAGAGAATTTGTAAATAGCGCTAGTTGCTTTTCGTATACGACCATAAGAGTTAAATATGTGAATCGTAACAAACGAACTTGTGATACAACAGGGCTTCTGCTGGTTTGAAGAAACAATACAAGACACTCCATCTGCAGCATATGATAAACTTGCGGGATGTTTTCTGCTAACTATATGAAAATATACGTAAGTAATAAAGGTAAAATGAGTCGTTCTCCTGCCAATGTTGTTTACATTTCTCATACACGAAAGGGTGTCTTTAGCATGCATGCTATATGAATCTGCAGGACAGGTCCTGTTCAAGTGTCCAACGCATAGCAGGTATATTTCCATTTCGGTTTATGGATGTAATCAGCGACATAAGGTAATTCCTTAGCCAACGAGTATTTAACATTACCATGCCTAGTAGAATTTCATAATAGTATTTAATAGTAACAGAGAATACGTAAACACCATTATTTGCTTTTGCTATAAAAATGGAATTCTTCATTTACCTATATGAATATGCAGGACAGGTCCTGTTCAAGTGACCAACGCTGAGCACGTATAATTCCAACGAGTATTTAAGATTATCATGCCCAACATTGAGAGGAGAACGACTAATTTTACCTTTTTTAGTTCGTATGTCTTCATATAGTTAGCAGAAAACATCCCGCAAGTTTATCATATGCTGCAGATGGAGTGTCTTGTATTGTTTCTACAAACCAGCAGAAGCCCTGTTGTATCACAAGTTCGTTTGTTACGATTCACATATTTAACTCTTCTGGTCATATAGAAAAAGCCACTAGTGCTATTTCCAAATTCTCTATTATTACTATATAGTATTATGAAAATCTATCTTCTACTCTCTATGAGATAATCTTAAATACCTGTTGGCCAAAAAATTGCATTATGGCATTGTTTACATCCATACAACGAATGGGATATATACCTGCTAAGCTTGCACACTTGAACAGAACCTGTCCTGCAGAATTATATAGCATGCATGCTAATGGCATTTTCATAGAATCATAGAATCATAGACTCATAGAGTTGGAAGGGACCATACAGGCCATCTAGTCCAACCCCCTGCTCAACGCAGGATTAGCCCTAAGCATCCTAAAGCAGGATTTTAACTTTATTACTTTGGATGACTCCAGCAAGTGTATCATATGCTGCAGATGGTGTCTCTGTGTATTGTTTCTTAAAACTATCACAACCTGTAGTAGATTACGAAATTCATTTGCCTTCATCAAGGTAAAAGATTAATTACGGTTATATAGCAAAAGTAACTAGCGGTATTTCCATATTCTCTATTGTTATTTAGGATTATGAAATACTACTATATTCTCTGTTACTATTACATAGTATTATGAAATGCTATCTTCTACTGGGTATGATAACCTTAAATACTCGTTGGCTAAGGAATTACTTTATGTCGCTGATTTCATCCATAAACCGAAAAGGAAATATACCTGCTAAGCGTTGGTCACTTGAACAGGACCTGCGGATTCATATAGACGGGCAGATTGATGCTAAAGTGTATCAGAAATATAAACACCATTTACAAGAGAATACTCATTTTACTTTTATTACTTCGTATGTCTTCATATAGGAAGCAGAAAATATCCCGCAATGTATATGCGGCAGATGGAGTGTCTTGGTATTGTTTCTTCAAACCAGCAGAAACTCTATTGTATCACAAGTTAGTATCTTAGGATTCACATATTTAACTCTTATGGTCATATAGCAAAAGCAACTAGTGCTATTTTCATATTCTCCATTATTACCATATACTGGTATGAAATGGTATCTTCTACTACCTATGAGATAATCTTAAATACCTGTTGGCTAAGAAACTGCTTCGTGGCATTGATTACATCCATACAATGAATTGGATATATACCCGCTATATTCATATAGCATGCATGCTAAAGACACATTAAGTACTCGGCTAAGGAATTACTTGATGTCATTGATTATATCCATATAACGAATAGGACATACATCCATACAACAAATAGGACAGGACCTGTCCTGACCAGGAGCTATTCTGCAGATTTATATAGCATGCATGCTAACGGCATTTTAACTTTATTACTTCTGATGACTTCTGATGATTACAGTGCATATAAAAAAGCACCTCTGCATTTCACTGGCAGTCTTCAAGGAAAGGTTGGATACACACTTTTTTTGGATGCTTTAGGATGCTTAGGGCTGATCCTGCATTGAGCAGGGGGTTGGACTAGATGGCCTGTATGGCCCCTTCCGACTCTATGATTCTATGATTCTATTATTCTTCCCTCTACACTCTGTATCCAACCAAGGGTTGATTAAAATAACAAAATGAATGGATCTTTGATGCTAAAACCTAGCCCTGCAGAGCGGGCTGTTGAACAGTTTTACACATAGGGAGTGCTCTGGGACTCCAAAGGGGTTCTCTGTGCGGCTGGAAGAAGTTTTTGAGAGGGTATCAGGGGTCTCTCCCGATCAGCTCTCCTCCTTTTCCCGATTCCTCCTCCTTTCCCCTCTCTGGATGGCCTCGATCTGCAAGCTTCCTCAGTCTGCTGAAGAAACAGACAACAAGTCTACAAGGCCAGTCTGAGAACTCAGGGCCCCTTCCACCTCAGCCCGCTCCCCTTCCCACTTCCCGAAAGACCACACAGTGAGCCCAAGGTTTAGCTCTCCTAGACACTTGCCTTCCCCGTTGCCGGCATACAGGTCACAAGCCCTCCTTGCCCAACCCACCCACTGGGGATCAGGAGGGACAGAGAGGCAAGCAAAGGAGTTGGGAAACATCGCTCACCTCTTTCAATGGCCACAACTCCCTTGAGGGCTTGCAGGAGAACCTCATCAAAACTCCCCCGGGAGATCCCTACAAGGAAAACCCGTGGTAAGCATGGACGGCTCCTGCCCTTTCCGTCCACCGGCATCCTCCAGGCTCCTCCACTGCCTTCTGTTGGCCAGCATCAACTGGTGCCTGCAAGCTCGAGTCCATCTATTTCAACTTGTGCACTACTTCCCCTTCATACCTTAACCAAGGGAGCCCTTGGTTTAAAAAACTGCTGAGAATGTTCCAGAGGAAAGATAAAGAGGAAAGCTAGAGACTACTTGCTAACCATATCGTTTCAGTGTCAAAAGAGACCAGGCCCATCGCTTTGGCCACCGACTTCGATACGCAAACTTGAAGAGAAATAAAATAGAAAGAAGCGAAGCCTGGCCCAGTGGGAGTCATTGTGGGGACACTGAATGTCAGATGTTAACAGAAAACGGGGATAAGATGCTTTTTAGGTAGCTTGCTGCTTCCCAAGGTAGAGCAGGAATGGCAAAAACTCCTATCGGCCAATGCTGGGAACGGCAGGAGACAGATGCATGGTTTTTTCGCATCTGGAGGACTTGCCAGAAAGCCTGGGAATGCTGGAATATGATTCATGAGGAGAGGCAAAAGAGATTGAAAGGGCAATTTGCACAGTATACAATATGGACGTAAGGAAACAGAACAAGAAAACTCCCCCACACGTCTAGCTACTTTGTTCAATGCATGGCAAAAGCAGCTGCTAGGATCCTTCATGCAACAAGATGGAAAACAGAATCCTGACCAGCTACTACTGACTGATTAGACAAAGCGTTGGAATATGGGACACCAGCAACACTTGCGTTCTTGAAGCAAAAGAAAGCGGAGTCCCATAGGAGATCAGATTGGGGCGGGGGGGAAGGAGGTGGAGAGAAATCCTCGACTTTCAGACTGGCTATGTAAGCCTGGGGGGAAGAAGCATCAGTATGTCATCTATGGTGTTAGGGAGATGTACAAGAAGAAGAGAAGCATAGTGAAATGGCAGCCTGATGTGTGTGTGTTTTGTAATATGCAAGCTGTAGCATTTCCCTCTTTACTGATCCAAAAAGGTCTAGTAAAAAAGAAAAGGGCTTAGAGTCCCTTTCGGCCCCTGCGTTCCCGTCTCCGGGGAGGATGCGAAAAACAGCAGCACAGGACAAAAAAAGAAAGCAGAGGTTTAAGGGGATGGCCCTGAGTGCCTTTAAAGCTCTCTTTAAAGCTCTGTTCTCTGCTCTAAACACGAACCGCCACCAATTCTTGAAAAGTTCATGGAGGTTTGTGACGGCAGGCTAAAAATTGTCATGAACAGTTGGTGAGCCGCTTGGTGCCCATGCCTACCCCTCGCATTCACTCTCCGTCCACACACACACACACACATGTTCTGTCCACCAGAAAGAACGGGCACCCCACCTCTGTCCACACGATGGGACGAGGCCCCCGGCTCCGTCCATGCGAAGGGACGGGCACCCCAGCTGCGTCCACTTGAGGGAACGTGCACCCGTGCTCCGGCCATCTGAAGGGTCTGGCACTGTGCTCCGTTCATCTGTGTGGACCGGCACTCAAATTCTGTCCCTGCGAACAGATGGGCTCGCAAGCCCTGTCCGTCCAGACAGAGGAGCGCTCAAGCCCTGTCTGCCGCAGCAGATGGGCACTCAAGCCCTGTCCGTCGAAACTAATGGGCATTCGGTCCCTGCCCGTCGGAACAGATGGGCACGCAGGGTTGCACTCACTCACTTGCTCACTCACACTCTCACTCTGCAACCCTACGCAACCCCCTCCCCCCAGCTACCTGCCACTGATGCCCACCCCCACCCCCCCGGCTGACTGCCGCCAGCTTCTCTCAGCCAACATCATCAGGAGCTTCAGGCATCACACCAGGCTTCGGGTCACCTGGTGCCCCCTGCTTAGCAAGCCCTTCCGCCTCCGCAGAAGAAATTGCCTTCTGGATACTCCCCCGTCTGTTCGCACGTGGCCCTCCTCTCCCGATCAGCTCTCCTCCTCTCTGGATGGCCTGGATCTGCAAGCATCCTCAGTCTGCTGAAGAAACAGACAACAAGTGTACAAGGCCAGTCTGAGAACTAAGGGCCCCTTCCACCTCAGCCCGCTCCCCTTCCCACTTCCCGAAAGAGCACACAGTGAGCCCAAGGTTTAGCTCTCCCAGACACTGCCTTCCCCATTGCTGGCATACAGGTCACAAGCCCTCCTTGCCCAACCCACCCACTGGGGACCAGGACGGGTAGAGAGGCAAGCGAAGGAGTTGGGGAACATCGCTCACCTCTTTCAATGGCCACGACTCCCTTTAGGGCTTGCAGGAGAACCTCATCAAAACTCCCCCGGGAGATCCCTAGAAACACACATCAAGTGTACAAGGCTTGCTTGCCAGGGGCGTAAATTAAAGATGTTTCAGAATGGCTGCCCAATCTCCTCAAATCTACGGATCGCTACCCATTTGTGATGGTCCATTTGGGAACGAATGACATGTCCCTGAATACCATCACTCCTATTAAAAAAGACTATCAAGATTTGGGGAGGAAGCTCAAGCAAATGGGGGCACAAGTGGTATTCTCTTCAATCTTGCCTGTCAAGGGAAGAGGAATGCGTCGGGAGAGGAAGATAATGGAGGTGAATCACTGGCTGCGTAGTTGGTGCCGGCAGGAGAGATTTGGTTTCTGGGACCATGGGATAGGCTTTCTTGAGGAAGGCCTGCTAGCACCTGATGGACTGCACTTATCGAAACTGGGGAAGAATGTGTTTGGCAGGAACCTGGGGAGCTTCATCAGGAGAGCTTTAAACTAAAGCCACTAGGGGAAGGAGACGATCAACATAGGGAGTATATGGAAGGAAAACGATCGGAGGCAGCCCAACTGGCAAGGCCAGCTCATAGGGAACCAAACTAAAAGGAGAGGGGACATGATAGCCCTCTTTAAGTATTTGAAAGATTGTCACTTGGAGGAGGGCAGGATGCTGTTTCCGTTGGCTGCAGAGGAGAGGACACGCAGTAATGGGTTTAAACTTCAAATATAACGATATAGGCTAGATATTAGGAAAAAAATTTTCACAGTCAGAGTGGTTCAGCAGTGGAATAGGCTGCCTAAGGAGGTGGTGAGCTCCCCCTCACTGGCAGTCTTCAAGCATAGGTTGGATACAAACTTTTCTTGGATGCTTTAGGATGCTTAGGGCTAATCCTGCATTGAGCAGGGGGTTGGACTAGATGGCCTGTATGGCCTCTTCCAACTCTATGATTCTATGATTCTATGATTCTATGATTCTATAAGGCCAGTCTGAGAACTCAGGGCCCCTTCCACCTCAGCCCGCTCCCCTTCCCACTTCCCGAAAGAGCACACAGTGAGCCCAAGATTTAGCTCTCCCAGACAATGCCTTCCCCGTTGCCGGCATACAGGTCACAAGCCCTCCTTGCCCAACCCACCCACTGGGGACCAGGAGGGGCAGAGAGGCAAGCAAAGGAGTTGGGGAACATCGCTCACCTCTTTCAATGGCCACGACTCCCTTGAGGGCTTGCAGGAGAACCTCATCAAAACTCCCCCTGGAGATTCCTACAAGGAAAACCCGTGGTAAGCAGGGACGGCTCCTGCCCTTCCCTCCACCGGCATCCTCCAGGCTCCTCCACTGCCTTCGGTTGGCCAGCATCAACTGGCGGCTGCAAGCCCGATTCCATCTATTTCAACAATCTGCAAACATCTGGAGGACAATTTGGTGATCCACGGAAGTCAGCATGGATTTGTCTCCGACAGGTCCTATCAGACCAACCTGGTTTCCTTTTTTGACCACGTAACAGGTTTGCTAGATTGTGGAAATTCGGTTGGTGTCGTTTACTTGGATTTTAGTCAAGTCAGATTTTATTGATTTTATTTTATAGGCCATTACAATATTTTGTAAGATTTTGTAAGATTTTATTTTATAGGCCATTACAATAAAAAAGGAAAATATAAAAAGATTTAAAACATTTCAAATCAGTAAGAAAAAGAATGCGCAATCTCAGACAACAATCACTTAACATCAGAAAAACATTTCCAGACTACATATGTCCACCTATCCTAAAGCTCCTCTAGGTACTTGCTCTCTGCAGCACCACTCTGGCCCTTATTTTCTTTGCTGCAAGAGCAAATAATGACATTTTGTTAGAAACAAATGAATTAGTATCTGCTAACAAAAACACAAGTTTTTCCTGGTCGGATTCATCATTTAGCCTATCTAGTAGGCCAGCTAGAAATTTGACAGAGGAGCGCTCAAGCCCTGTCCGCCGCAGCAGATGGGCACTCAAGCCCTGTCCGTCGAAACGAATGGGCATTCGGTCCCTGTCCGTCGGAACGGATGGGCACGCAGGGTTGCACTCACTCACTCGCTCACTCACACTCTTACTCTGCATCCCTACGCAACCCCCTCCCCCCAGCTACCTGCCACTGATGCCCACCCCCACCCCCCGGCCGACTGCCGCCAGCTTCTGCCAGCCAACGTCATCAGGAGCTTCAGGCGTGGCATCACACCAGGCTTCGGGTCGCCTGGGGCCTTCTGCTTAGCAAGCCCTTCCGCCTCCACGGAAGAACTTGCCTTCTGGATGCTCCCCCGTCGAGAGGAGGGACTGCGCAGGCTTGAGAAGGCACGGAGTCAGCTCGGGTGGTTCTCCAAGGTTTATTTTACTTCTTCTTTTTGGTCTTTTGGACTTTTGAAGCTTAGAGCTTTTAGATTTATGACAAGTTCTGCAGCTTCTATCAACTCTGCATTTTTGGTAGGCTTTTATCTCTTTGTCTACTGCTGGGAACGGAACTAGTAAAAGAAAGACACTGACCCTGAGAGATAATTGAAAGGTAATTTGCCTGAAAGGAGAAACACCTGCCTGAGAAAAACTTCTTGGAGGAGTAAACTGGAGTTAATAGTGGCATATTGCAAGACATATCACCTGCTTATCCTCCCTATTTTTAGTACTTTTTGTTTTTATTCCATCTATTTACTTCTCTCTTTTTTTTAAAGCATTGTTTGGTCTATTTTAAATGTTTAAGTTTTTACTATTTTCTGACTACTGAGATTAACCTTCATGGTTAGATTTTCATCTGCATTTGATTCAGGACAGGACTGGTGTGATATTTATTTGTAAAGGCTATTCCAGCAGTTGGCTAGTCCGTTGTAACACTTATTGCAACTCTTATTCTGTCGCCTTGAAGATGGGCCGGAATAAAAGGGGCCGTGATCCTGTTGATTTATCCCCATCTCCTGTCTCCAAGCAATCTAAGATTGATGACTTCCTTGTACCAAATAATTCTGCCACAATTTATGCTGTTCCAACATCAAACTATTTTGCTCCTTTGGATAGCAGTGTCTCCATCAAAAATTACAGTGAAGAAAGGAAAGAGGTACCTACTGTGCTCCAAACTGAAGGCATTGACATTGAAGATAACTTCAGTGTGGCAGATAACATCAGAAATGACCCCTTTAGTCTGACAGCAAAAAACCTTGAACTTATCTTCAACAGAATAAAACTAATAGAGGCCAAGGTTGATCAACTTACTCAGATATTAACCAAACCATCCAGGGCCACTGAAACCCAGGTGGGACTAAATCCTGGAAGACAGAATGGTTCACCTTGCAAGCCTAAGAATATAAAGGAACCAGCTTGGAAACAGCAACCAGAAGATTGCCAGTTTCAGCTAAAGTGGCAGCCGTGCAAAATATGCTTCACCATCTACAAATTCAGAGGTCAGGCTTTGTTATGGAACTCGAAATGGCGCGTTAACCAGCATTTAAGAGTTCTCCTTAGGAAGAACCTTTCTTTGAATGAACTAAAAACAGTAGAGTCACTTAACATTCATAATCAGGTGCAAAGAGTTTTGCTTACCTTTGAAAGCCCAAAGATCCCAGCAATATTACTGCAACAGAGACCATTCCTCTACTCTAAAGGGGTTTTTCCAACCAGGGTATTTAACAATTTAATTTTATCTTCCTTAATTCCAAAGCTGCAAAACTCCAACACCTTTAACTCCAACTCTAACTTCTCAATGATTATTGCTCAAGAAAATGTTTTGCAGGCTAAGCATCAGAAGGACTTAATTTCATGGACAGACCTGCCCAAATAATCAAGAACGGACCCAGGGACTTTTGAGCCAACAAACAGTATAGAAGAAAATCTACTTCTTTCTTTTTCAGCTCTTCCCCCTATGGAACAAACTGAGATTACATCAAGATTAGAGCACCTAAGACTTAAGTTACTCAGTTCAAGAAATGATTTGTCAGATCCAAATTCACCTCTACTTTTGACCTCTAATCAGCAAACGACCAGTGTGCTAGAAACCCTTGTTGCTCCTGCCTCCTCATCCTCCACCCTGACACCAGTATGTTCTCAAGGACTTGTGGAAGAGCCCCCTAGAATACAGCAGAAGGTGCCTGAGACCAAACTGACTAGCATTATCTTAGAGGTCAATACAAAAGTTTGCACTGAGAAGGACAAGTCTGCTGCATGCAAAAATGGCTGCATCTTCTTGGATTCTGATGGCGATTTAAATAGAATATCAAGTGATGAACATGAACTGCTGCCTCAAGAAAAGGATGAAGATATCCAGATGACTCTACCTGCCCAGAACTTCCCTCTGACTATGTCTCGCCCTGGCAATGGAATTAATGGAACTAATGGAATTAATGGAATTAATGGAATTAATGGAATTAATGGAACAAAATGCTATCAGTAATGAATGACTCCCAATGAACACCTTGCAGCTAGCCTTGGTTTGCTGGAATGTAGCTGGGTGGCACTCAAAACGCTTAGATGGAGCCTTTGTAAAATATATATCTCAATTTGATGTTATATTCTTGCAGGAAACCTGGATGATAGATGATTTTTGATATTTCTAATTATCATTCAGTTTTGACAGCAGCCACTCCAAGTCTTAAGGGTGGAAGACCCCGGGGAGGTTTAGGAATCTTTATCTCCACCAGACTGAAAGTGCAAGTCCTCAAGTTACCATTTTATGCTAATTGGGTAGTAGCAACACTGCTGCATTTTAATAAGTTCCAGTTACTCTGCATTAACTTGTATTTACCTCCCCAGCGTTTACAGGTACAGACCAAATCTCTGTGGGGAAAAGTGGAATGTTATATTTTCCAACTAGCTTTAAAATATCCAACTGCCATGCTAATTGTTGGGGGTGACCTAAACGCAATCTATATTGATGCATTAATCAAACGTCTAAAGAACTCAGACATTCATGCCCCTAAACTTGCAGACAAAAGGTTACCCATACTTATGTATGCTGATGATGCAGTAATTCTCTCACAGACTAGAATAGGCCTGAAAAGGGCTTTGGAAGTTTTGGCCTTGCATTGCCAGGAGGAACACCTACTTATCAATTATACCAAAACAAAAATTATGTGCTTTAACAACAGGGCAAAACTTTTTACTTGCCATATTGACCAACATCGTATTGAGCGAGTTAAATGCTTCAAATATCTTGGTGTGATCTTCCAGTATAACGGAAAGCAAACTGCTCATATACACTCAGTAGCTAACGCTGCTCAGAAGAGTGCAGCAGCTATCTTAAGATTCTATCAAACTAAGGGTGGTGGCTTCATTCCTGCTGCAATCAAACTGTTTTCAGCCAAATCACTGGCTCATCTTACATATGGTGCCCAATTAGGCCCTTACTCCAATTTTGCTCCCTTAGAGAAAATTCAAGCAGATTTCCTAAGAGCCCTCTTTAATGTTCCAAGGTGTACAGCCAATGTAGTTCTCCGGCAGGAGGCAGGGTTGACAAAAGTAGAGACCAGGGCATGGATAACAATAATTAACTATTGGCTAAAAATTCATCTTCAACCTGTAGGCCTTATTCCTTCTTTCTTGTCAGTTAACCCACAACCCACTTGGTGTACAGAAATAATTAACAAACTTCTTAAAATTGGCTTAGCCCCTGATCATCTATTAGAAACGGGGCACAGACAAGCAAAACATCTAGTCTAGCAACGACTTATGGATATTGAGCTACAAAATGAGATGGCCCTACTCCCAAGCCCATATAGGTTACTAAAGTCCTGGGAGGGATTTTCTACTGGACCATTTCTAACATATATCACCTTTACTAAATTTCGATGGGCTTTTTTGAGGGCCCGGTTCAATGCATAGGTGTGGTCTGACCAGTGCCGTATACAATGGGACTATGACATCTTGTGATTTTGATGTGATGGCTCTGTTGATACAGCCCAAAATGGCATTTGCCTTTTTTACCGCTGCATCACACTGCCTGCTCATGTTAACTGGGCAATACAAGGTCCCACGTTACGCCACGCTGCCTCTTGCTGGCTCTACTAGCTGATTCCCCACAACTAAATTTAGACATGTGTCCTTACAGACACGCATTTGGCGTAACAGATTTGGTGGATCATGCGGGCAATTGCCCCAGGGCTTTTATTCCGTGGTAAAAGCAGAGGTGCAACTACCTCGGTTTAAAACCTCGGTGACCTAGGGGGAAAGTCTCTGAGTCGAACTAGTGGCTTTTGTTGTCTGAGTGAGTTTGCCAATCGCTGTTGTGTGAATTCTGGGTGGGCTGTTTTCCGTTCCCCTCCTTCCCTTTAGTACTGCAAAGCCTGTTGGCCATGGGCTAAAATGGTGTTCACTTGGAATTTGTTGTGGGTTTTGAGTGTCGCTCTGTGGGGACCCCACATTGCATCTTTCAGACCCACAGGGTGCCTCCCACCACAGTAGCGTGCGATAGGGAACCCAGCCTTCACGCATCTGACCTTCGCTAAGGCAGAGCTGAGGTTTCATGTGCTGTATATACCATGAACTAGGGCTCCTATCCCTCCTCTTCTGATCACGAGCTGTAGATACCGTGAATCAGTCGAGATTTGCAGGTGCTCCTCCTGACTTCGGGCACTCCCGTTAAATGCAGGGCAAGAAAGGACACCGTGCCAACCCCCCCTTTTGTTTCCTCCTATTCATGTGCTGTATATACCATGAATCAGGGTTGGTGCAGGCTGTAATCATTCTGCAGAGACAGAGGACACAGGCCTGGTCTTTCTTTTGCTGCGTACCGGAGCTCGGTGCCAGCAATCTTTGGGTTAATTCTTGGGTGCGTTGCCTGTAGGATTTCCCCTATCTCTTTGAGTGTTTGGCTGCCATAAGGGATGGCTGCAAAGATTGTTCTTGCTGAAGCCTTTCAGAACAAGGACAGGGTAGACCAGCTGACCAAGTGGGTCATGTCAAAGGGGCGCAACCCCTGGAAACCTGGGTTCTTTAAAGATCCAAATCCCCTGGAGAAACTTACAGAGACTTTTCAGTCCTACTGTGACTCCAGGAGGCTGAAACTGGGAAGTGTGAGTACCCACGCTGCCTGGGGTCTCTACATCGCGCTGCAAGACAGTGTGGCACAGATTAGAGAACTCCAAACAGCGCCGGAAAGGGACCTCCAACTAGCATTGGAAAATCAGGAGCGTGAGTATGCACTCAAGCTTTCTGATACAGAAACTCACCTTGAGTCCCTGGGAAAAGATCTTGAGAGAGAAATTGGGGAGCGAGACTCTGTAATCAGCAAGCTCCACCGAAAAATAGAACAGTTGCAAGGAGAGAAATTTGACTTGCTGGTGGACAAAAACCACTATGCAAATCTGGTACAGGAGAAAGATCTCCAGTGCCAACAGGCTCTTCTGAGAGCAGAAGATGCCTCCGCTAAGGTGAAAGAATTGGGCAAGCTGCATGATCAGGCACAGATTGCAGCACAATTTCTGGCTAGGGAAAAAGCAGCACAAGTCTCAGCCATAAGCCATGATGTGTGCTGCCGTGAAATTGAAAGTCTGAAGCAAAAATTGGGGCTTCAGACTGCTCTCATTGCAACTGTGCACCCCCAGACACTCCCTTCCCTGCCAGACCTGTCTCACACCGAGCAGGTACTGCCAGCAGAGGCTGTCTCACATCCGCCAATCCACCTTGATTGGACGGAAACCTCCACTCCGGTCCATCCTGTCCAGCATGAGACAGTCCAGAGGCACATGGCAAATGGCCGTGTCGAGGTTACCAACCAGGAGAGAGTCATGATTTGGAAGCCTCATGAAGCGAAGGCTATTGGTGACCAGTTGGGCCCTCTCAACAGGGACACTGGCGTGCAATGGCTGTATTCAACCCTAGAGCAGTACCCCACTGCCAGCGGAGAGGGCCAATTGGTAAGGGTGTGCGCTACTGAACCAGATGCACAAGACTTACGGAATGGCCTACTCCAACGTAATATGGCACAGTTAGCTCCAATGAATTGGGCCCGTGAAATAGCCAAGTTGCTATGGCCGGGCCAATCAGCGGAGCTACTGTTCCTCATGGATAAGCAAGGCCCGGATGAGAACCCTGAAAGCTATTCAAGCCGCAAGTGTTTTCTTGCGCAGTTAGGTGAGAAGGTTCAGGCAAATGCTCAGGGTATATGGAACTTTAATGTAGACAATTTTAAGACTCCATTCTACAATGGTCTTAACACAAGAACAAAAATTGCTATAGGCTTGTTCAACCCGACCAACATCACTTGGTATGCGCTCAAGGAGAAGGTACGGCTCGCTGGCGACCTTTTCCGTGAGGCGGCCTATGCTCAAGGTTCTCGAGTCAAGCATCCCAAGAAAGGCTCCCAGGAATCAGTGCAGGCGGTCACTTATGCCAACAGTGGCCCCCATTTGAAACGTAGAAGAAACAGGAGACACATCAGCTTTGGAGCAGGGAAAACCCTCTCTGGCCAAAGTGCAGAGTCTTCCCTTGGCACCCAAACTGCTGTGCTTCCCCCAACACCTCTTGGGAACCCTCAGCAGGCAGTTCCCTCTGCCCAGAATCGGTCTCAGCACCCGGAAACCTTCCTAAGGAGATACTTCTGGGCCGGGCTCAAGGAGGCCAGATTGGACATGGCCCAGTTCAACAGGCAGCCTCTGAGAAAGCTAGCCCTGGCCTATGGGAAGCTTACTGCCAACTCGGCAGAGTGCCCACAGCCACCTCCCCCTGCCCAAAACAGGGATAAGAAACAGAGTGGTTTTTCTTATAGTAACTTCCCCCAGAATAATCCCAAACCTAATAGAGATTCTGCCCCTCGGCAGCAGAATAAAATTAGTGACCGGATTTTTCTGTGGCGGGAACTTAGAAATACTGGGGCAGACATGACCCAGTATGATAACCAACCCACATCTGTGCTCATGTGTGCTTTTGTAAAGGCCATTAGAGAGAAAAGGAACAGAGACATACTTAGATATGAGCTACAGAAAACTAGCCCCCTAGAAAGTTCTTCTGAATCCCCTAAGGATTGGCAGAAGGAAATAGAGAAATTTAAAACACTTACCCAGAAACAAGATCTAGAAATTAAGGATCTTAATGAGAAAAACAAGGAATTCCAGAGTGAACTTTTAAAAGTAAAAACACATTTGCAAAATGTACTGGATTTCCAAAGCCACACAGATAATAAATTGAAAAGAAAATACAGCAGATCCAGCAACCCAGCTTCACCTCTTGTCTTTAAAGAACAGGAAATATTCTCAGTTCCCCCATCTCTGAGTCAGGAAGGAAACCTTGCCTCTGAACCTGTACAGAGTTCCAAAATCCAAGTTCACAATAATTGTTCAACATGTGTGCTTCCATTTTTACTTTTAAACTTCCAAATTTTAAATTTGGCTACAATTGGTAGAGCCTCCACTGATAGTTGCAGTCACACTGAAACAGCCCCTATTTTGCAATATAAAAACAGACTCTCTTTGTCTAACTGCCTTCCTAGGCACTCAGGCCTATGACTCATGCCTTGCTCTCCCCCAGGGAAGCAACTAATCTACATAACTAAGAAACTTTAACAGCACAGAAAGTATTCTTTCTTCTCAAATCGGGAAGGGAAGAAGTTTTGTTTCTTTAAAGACTGACCCCCACCTCAGGGAAGCAAGGGGGGGAAGTCACATATCCTCTTTGGGAAATGCGTCCTTTACAGATTTTTCTTCCCTTTTACATTTTGTCTTTTTATTTTTAATTGGCAATTAGAACATTTTCTTTTTGTCATTTTTTTTTGTTTTGAATGAAAATCTAGCTTATCAGCCAGCCAATAAAGACCCTCTGCCCATGCATAGGAACAGTCTTTCCCTTTAAAGATACCAGGTTTCTCTGCCTAAGAATGGGAGCATCTGGTTGAAGTATTTCCATTGTGTCCAGTTCAAGGAATGGAAGGGACAATCGGACAATCCCCAGGAGGATTGTGCCACTGAAGAGCCCCCAGAGGTCAAACCTCCAGCCCCCACCACAACCGTTGTGGTCAAACAACTCTCACTGAGCAATTCAGGAGAGCCTGCATTAGAAGGTGTAGCAGAAACCTTCCTCCAGTTTGATACAGGGTAAAGGGAAATAGGGACAAAGACCTTGCCCGCTCTCGGATGCGAGGGGGGGAGAATACCTTACACAGCTAAATAAATGTATCCATCTGGTTAGCCCCAATTGGCATGGATGCTTCCCTGATGGATGTAGAACTGATGCCACCTCTTGACTGGCCAAACCAGTCCAAAATCCTCTGGAGATTGTTGTAGAAGTACAGCACTCCACGAACTCAACGAGTGAACGTTTCCGAGAGTCGACTGAAGATGGCGCCATAAAAAGCTGGACTTCTGTTCAGCTCTTCAGCCATGCCGAGGGTCAGGGGCTTCTGCACCTGGCTGACCTGAGCAGATACGCAAATCTGCTCGCCGGTCGCCCCAGGAACCGGGAACGGCATCCTGAGGGTCCTACAGATCCGTGGGGGAGGTAGGAGGACCGAATTCCCCGGTTTAATAGCGGCCTGTGCTCAAGGTCACGATGGCGTCCTTGTCGCAAACAACTTTACAAGCTTGAAACGACCAGCTGACCCTACATTCTTCCCAGACCATCTTTTATCAGCGCTGACAGAAGCTGAAGTCTGCAACAGTAAGAATTGAAAGCTTTCTGGCTCTTCCCTTTCTTTTTCCACAAGCTCTTCTCCCCCCCCCCTTCCTCAACCAATTTACAAGTGAATTCCTTCTTTCACCGAGTGAGAGACTCCCAGCTAATTATACCCACTAACCAAACAAAGAAAGTGCTTTGAAGTTTTGTTGAAAAAAGTTCAGTGGGGGTAACTGACTTGATACGGAGATCGACAAACAGATAATTTGGGATCGCCCGTGCTCCTGCGAGACTGTACGAGACTTTCTGTTTCTAATTTGTGACTGCCTGGAACTATGGAGAAATTAACTAAGGCACAGCTTTTCCATTTGTTATGCGAAGGGAACTCCAAGATACTGAAAGCAGTCAATAAGCTGGAAAAGGAAATCCGTGGGATTAAGGGGGAGCTTTTGGACGGAGAGAGAACAGCTGATACAGCTTTGCCAATAATAAATCAAACGAAAACTCAATGTTTGGAAGTTAATCAACAGGAGAGAGAGAGAGCCAGAGATGTAAAAACCCAAAGTACCTTTGAAGAACCTGGGAAAACAGATTCAAGGAAGGAAAGCACCGAAAACCTGGAAGTCTATTCAGAGCAGGAAATGACTTGGATCAGCAAAATAAAAAGAGTCTATTCAAAAGCGACAGCAACCAGGAAGCTATCAGGAGATATTCCTGTGCGACCAGAGGAAGAGATCCAGATTGATAAAGTCAGAGCCAACTCAAAGGCGACTAGCAGCAAGAATCAAGTAAGAGATTTCTCTGGCCCTGACAGAAGGACAATCAGAAACACTCTACTATGGAAAAAAACACAATTTCATTTTCTGCGACCACCTGAAGGATGAGTTGAACAATGGAGTATTCTCCTGACTTCCTGGGGGAAAAACAGCAGAACTTTTAGGACAGGACCAATATATGAAGGGAACTGACTTTATATCATCTAAGACAATAATAGAATATATCCTTATAATAGATTATACTCTCATATGTATCAACAACTACTTTGCTAAGAAAGATGGTAATAACTCCTAGATCAGGATTAATATGCGATGGGAATTGAATATGTATGTCAATATGTATGCTAAAAGAGGATGACAAACCATACTTCATAGGCATTAATATCATTTAAGATAATAACAGAATGTATTCTTATAACAGATCATACTCTCATATGTATTAACCATCACTTGGCTAAGAAAAATGGTAAAAACTTCTAGATTAGGAATAATATGTGATGGGAACTGAATATGTATGTTAAAAGAGATGGCAAACCATATCAGCTGGTCGCTTCTTCTTCTCAATTTTTCTGTAAATGCTTTATATAATAATAAATAAAATTATATTAAAAAAAAAAAAGAGAGAACGAGTGAACGTTTCCCTGGCACTCGCATGTGCGCAGGTTCACTCGGTTATTTTGGCCCTAGTCAGGGAACTAATCAGACCTAAATCTGAGGGCCACATTAAGTAAAGCAGTTCATGATGGCAACCCTCATGCCGAATGACGCTGCCCTATTTGATTGGTGGGCTCTCTGGCATGTCAAGATTGAGCTGGGATTGCTCCGCCTGTTCGTGGCGACAGTAGTTCCACCGGAATTTTTCCAAATTCACCCTGTAGTTCTTCTTGGACTTCTAACTCAGTCCGGAGACATCCTCTATGTTAGCCACTGGGCTAGGATCTCTCTTCTACGGGTTGGCAGACAGTCAATGTCCAAGGTTGCCAATGCCGGGAGAAATAAGGCCTCATCTGTGACAGTGAAGCCCTAGAGGCACATCACTCGTGCCTTGCCCACACCAAAAACTGATCAGGAAAAATGTTCTTTTGGACGTGACCCAAGAGCATAATTCGGCCATTGGTTATCACCGGATCCAGCCCATGGCACCATTACTTAATCACTGTTTCTGTAAAATGTACTCAATCCATGAATGGGTCTTCACTTACACCGCTCTCCTCTGGACGAAGCAAGAGCTCCCATATCTCTCCTGTCATCCTGGGACTTGGTATGGAACCTCTCCACAACCTCCTCATGCATCCTGCTCTTTAGAAAACCCTGGAAGCAGTGAAAGCAGCTGGAGATGCTGCCATCTTGACCGCCACTCACAAAGGTACCACTTTAGCCACCAAGACTACTAACTCGGGACATCACCAGTGGTGGGAATCCCTCCTAAGATGGTCAAGCAATGCTACCAGTGCCATCAATTTCAAGATGCACCCCATCATCATCCTCATCTGCCAGATCACCCTGGTCATTGTCCTTTTCTGCCTCTCCTGCTGGGCAAAGGGACAATTCAACAGACTGTACCTGATTGCCTCGTACCCATAATGGACCTTTGGTCTACTCTGCGCCATCTACTGGCTGCTACTGAAATTCACCTCCTGACCTGGAGTTGGCTTTGAACTATTATGCTTCCTGCTTTTCCCCTGCCTGGGTATTCCAGGAAGATACTTCATGCAGCCCCAAGGACTATGGACTCTGCTCTGAACTGTTTTCTGCCTTTCACCAGCATGGACAGGATCCCTCCGTTCCACTGCATTTTTCTTGTATGGGTGTGGACCTGCATCACCTACAGCTGCCCTTCCTGTCTACCCATTCAAGATGGTGATGGAATAAAAATTCATCTTTGTTTGGAAGAAATGTGACTCTAGCCTACACATGGACTGGACTGAATAGCAGCAAAGCAATTGCAGCTGCTAGCCCTACCGGATTGGACATTTGATTTAAAGGGAAAGACACCTAACCTCTTTCCCTCCATGAGAGTTATGTATTTTATTTCATTTACTGTTATTGTATTGTTGTATTGATGTGTATCTGTGTGTATTTTCCCTTAGGTTTTAAGCATTTGAATGTAATTTTAATTAATGATATTTAGAATGTTTTACTATAGATTGTATTTGTAAAGGTAGATTGCTGCCCGCATGTTAGAAATAACTGCCCGCACCTGTCATAAGGAAAAAGATTCAGCTTTCTCTTCACCCATACATTTCCACAGTCAACTAAAAGGGACCAGCCCTTAGCTCTAAATACTATTTTTGCTTTTAATTTGGCTTTGATAGAGTAGGCAAGAACTGGAAACCTACCTCACCCTCCCAAAGGTCTTTCTTTTGTGGACAGTTTATCTTTACTTACATGTGTTTCAGTCATTTGTGAACATTCCAAAGAGTTCCACTCTTTGTAATTCCCAAATGAAGGGGGGGGATTGTTATGTGGGCTGTCACCCGTCCATGAAAGGCTGGCACACCCGTGTCAACCCTTCCTGACACTCCTGAGCAGACCCTGGCACCAGAGAGCGAAAAGCCAGGTCAAGCCTTGCAAAGCATAATGGGAGAGCAACTAAAACCCACTTCTGGCTCTGAAGCAGGACTTGGAGTTAGGCTTCCCCCAACCTACTTGCTTGCAAACAAAAGAGGAGTTTGTCAGCACCCCTGGCAAGTACAGAGAGACAAAGGCACCCTACCCAAGACTCCCCTCCAGCCAGCCAAGCACATTGTCTTGTAAAGGGAACTGGCCACTCTTTTTCAACACCAAATCTAATCCAAGATTTGGTCTTTGTCTTTTCCCTTTCCACTATCCCCAGGCACAAGCAATCACCCAGCATATGCCAGAAATGGGCCATCAGCCCTTCTAGACAGGAAATATTTCTTCATATTCCCAGCAGCTAGTTTCTTTGTCTAAGCAACCCATTTCTTCGTTGGGACCTGGCTACAAGGCTCCTAGTCGTACCACGATTAGCAGGACAGTGTTGCCCTCTCTTTATAGGGCAGCCAGGTGTCGCATGAAGGTAGAGATGTCCCGAGCTTCAGGGACCGTACACTTCACGTCCGACATATGGACGTCATGTCATGCGCAGGATGCGTACATCTCGCTGACTGCGCATTGGTGGGACGTATGGGAGGTGCTGGGTGGGGTTGAGCCTGTTAGGCAGCATGAGGGCTGCCGGGCAGGCTGCCATGTCTTGCTGCACATCGAGCCCTTCAATATGCGGCACATGGCAGACAACATCGAGGGCAGCATTCGTAGAATGGTAGATGGGTGGGTAGGCAATGGGACGGGGGTCACCAAGGGCTTCTTGGTGACAGATTGTACCCTCAAAATGACCAAGGCAGTTAAGGGCACGGGCCTGAAGCACATCTCCTGTGTGGCCCACCTTCTCCACCTCGTGGTTAAGGATGCCCTTGGGATCGCCTCTAAGGGAAACGGTTCATCCGCCGAAGCCATTAAGTGCCAGAGGATCGTGGTGCATTTCTCTCACAGCTCGCATGACGTCTCAAGGCTGAAGAGAAAGCAGGTCCTGATGGGCGTGCCGCAGCACTGCCTTATCAGAGACGTCAGCATGCGCTGGAACTCCACCCGCGCCATGCTTGAGCGCTTGGTGGAGCAGAGGAAAGCCTTAGATGCCCTTGTCCAGGAGACAAGGATGTTTATGCCTGGGGAGTGGCTCACCCACCGAGAGTGGGAAATCATTTCTCAGACCGTGGAAGTGCTTGGGCCCTTCAAGACTTTCACGGAGATGCTCTCGTCTGTTACGGCGAGTTTGGGTCTGGTTGTGCCCATGGTCCACAATGCCCATGTGGTGTTGGCCCCCTTCCTGGACCCGACTCAAGGACGTGCAGACACTGTTCCTGCCATGCGCACGCTTGCAAGGAGGCTTCTGAGAGGGCTTGACAGCCGCTTTGAACCCCTCTGCAAATCAGTGACATACAGGCTTGCCGCCATGTGTGATCTGTGCATCAAGGGCAGCTTAGCAGAGAGGGAGAGGAGCCTTCCTGAATGGCGCAAGCTGCTCATTCAGAGGCTTGCCTGGTGGAAGTCCAAGGAGGCTGAGGTGTCAGGCCAGGCAGGGGAGGAAGGAGCCAGCACGTCCGCTGCTCCCCCCCCCCAGCCTCTGCTGGCACATCAGCCACTGCGGGCCACCCATAAACCAAATAGGAAATATACCCGCTAAGCATTGGTCACTTGAACAGGACCTGTCCTGCAGATTCATATAGCATGCATGGTAAAGACACCCTTTAGTGTTTGAGAAATGTAAAAAACATGGGCAGGAGAACGTATTATGAAATTCTATCCTACTGGGTATGATAACCTTAAAATGTTGTTGGCTAAGGAATTACTGTATGTCGCTGATTACATGCATGCAACAAATATGAAATATACCTGCTAAGCGTTTCTCACCAACAGGATCTGTCCTGCAGATTCTCATAGCATGCATGCTAAAGACACCCTTTCTTCTTGTTAGGTGCGTAGTCGTGTCCGACTCTGCTTGAGCCATCTCGTCACTGCTTCCAGGCAGCTGGCTAGTGCTTCTGGGGGAGAGTCAGGGCAGCCATCCATCAGGAGGAAGAGCTAGGTGTTATCTGCATATTGATGGCAACCCAGCCCGAACTTCCGTACCAGCTGTGCGAGAGGGCGCATGAAGATGTTGAATAGGATAGGAGAGAGGACCGCTCCTTGTGGGACTCCACAAGTAAGTTGCCGGCGGCCTGATGTTTTCTCTCCTATTGCAACCCTCTGTCCACGATCCTGGAGGAAGGAGATCAGCCATTGAAGGGCTATCCCTTGTATTCCAGCATCGATGAGGCGGCGAGCTAGAAGCTCGTGATCGACTGTGTCGAACGCTGCTGAGAGGTCTAATAATATCAGCAGTGCCGACCCGCCTCGATCCAACTGCCGACGGAGGTCGTCCGTCAGGGTGACTAGTGCTGTCTCTACCCCATGGCCAGGCCGGAAGCCAGACTGGGATGGGTCTAGGACCGAAGCTTCTTTCAGGTATTCTGTCAGTTGGTTTGTGACTGCCCTTTCTATCATCTTGCCCAGAAACGCTAAGTGCGAGACGGGCCTGTAGTTGTTAGGCTCTTGTGGGTTTAGAGATGTTTTTTTCAACAGTGGACGTACCACAGCCTCTTTCAAACCCTCCGGGAATTCTCCTGTTGTTAGAGATAGGTTGATTATCTCCTGGAGGGGGCCCATTATCTTTATGCCAGCTGTTTTCAAGAGCCAGGATGGGCAAGGATCTAGTGGGCATGTAGTTGGTCTTGTTGTCGCTAGAATCCTGTCCACCGGTCAGCGTGAGTCATCTGAAGTTACTCATAGTTTTCTCCAAAGACGGCCAAGGGGCCTTTAGTTCACTTTTTGTATCTAAGGTTGGGGGGGGAGGTCGTGGCGGAGTGTCGAGATTTTGTCCGCAAAATGACTCGCAAATGCCTCACAGCTGATGTCCAATTGGCTACTGTTTTGTTGCCTTTCAATCAGGGCAGTGAGGGATCGAACTACCTTAAACAATTGAGCTGGGCGTGAGTCTGCAGATGCGATGGTAGCCGAGTAAAAATTGCGTTTTACTGACTTCACCGCCATCTCATAGGCTTTCATCTGCATTCTATAAGATGTTCTCGAGGCTTCATCACGAGTCTTCCTCCAAACTCGCTCTAGCCGTCTCAGTTCCCGTTTCTTGTCGCGAAGCTCCTCGGTGTACCAGGGAGCTCGCTTGAGACGGGGCCGGAGAGGGCGTCGGGGAGCTATCTCATCAATGGCAGTCAGCAGTCCGTTATGCCAATCACTGACCAGGCCATTGAGAGAAGTGCCAGGAGGCATTGGTTCCCGCAGAGCATTCCGGAATCCTATTGGATCCATAAGTCTCCGTGGGCGAGCTAAAATTTGCTCGACGCCCAACTGAGGAGGTGGTGGGAGCTTTAGCCGAGCCTTTAAAGCATAGTGGTCTGACCATGGCACGGCTGTTGTTGTAACCAGATCCACAATCAAACCTGCGCCGAAAATAATTTCCAGGGTGTGACCTGCTTGATGGGTGGGGCCAAAAACAAATTGCGAGAGAAGGAGTGATCTGGAGGAACCCCAGCAAGAAGTTGCCCTGCTCAGCCTTCTCGCTGGGGTGGCCCGCAGTGGCTGATGTGCCAGCAGAGGCTGGGGGGGGGGGAGGAGCAGCGGACGTGCTGGCTCCTTCCTCCCCTGCCTGGCCTGACACCTCAGCCTCCTTGGACTTCCACCAGGCAAGCCTCTGAATGAGCAGCTTGCGCCATTCAGGAAGGCTCCTCTCCCTCTCTGCTAAGCTGCCCTTGATGCACGGATCACACATGGCGGCAGGCCTGTATGTCACTGATTTACAGAGGGGTTCAAAGCGGCTGTCAAGCCCTCTCAGAAGCCTCCTTGCAAGCGTGCGCATGGCAGGAACAGCGTCTGCACGTCCTTTAGTCGGGTCCAGGAAGGGGGCCAACACCACATGGGCATTGTGGACCATGGGCACAACCAGACCCAAACTCGCCGTAACAGACGAGAGCATCTCCGTGAAAGTCTTGAAGGGCCCAAGCACTTCCACGGTCTGAGAAATGATTTCCCTCTCTCGGTGGGTGAGCCACTCCCCAGGCATAAACATCCTCGTCTCCTGGACAAGGGCATCTAAGGCTTTCCTCTGCTCCACCAAGCGCTCAAGCATGGCGCGGGTGGAGTTCGAGCGCATGCTGACGTCTCTGATAAGGCAGTGCTGCGGCACGCCCATCAGGACCTGCTTTCTCTTCAGCCTCGAGACGTCATGCGAGCTGTGAGAGAAATGCACCACGATCCTCTGGCACTTAATGGCTTCGGCGGATGAACCGGTTCCCTTAGAGGCGATCCCAAGGGCATCCTTAACCACGAGGTGGAGAAGGTGGGCCACACTGGAGATGTGCTTCAGGCCCATGCCCTTGACTGCCTTGGTCATGTTGAGGGCACCATCTGTCACCAAGAAGCCCTTGGTGACCCGCGTCCCATTGCCTACCCACCCATCTACCATTCTACGAATGCTGCCCTTGATGTTGTCTGCCGTGTGCCGCATATTAAAGGGCTCGATGTGCAGCAAGACATGGCAGCCTGCCCGGCAGCCCTCATGCTGCCTAACAGGCTCAACCCCACCAAGCACCTCCCATACGTCCCACCAATGCGCAGTCAGCGAGATGTACGCATCCTGCGCATGACATGACGTCCATATGTCCGACGTGAAGTGTACGGTCCCTGAAGCTCGGGACATCTCTACCTTCATGCGACACATGGCTGCCCTATAAAGAGAGGGCAACACTGTCCTGCTAATCGTGGTACGACTAGGAGCCTTGTACCAGGTGGATATGCAACGGCATAGTTGGTGGAAGGACATGTCGTCGGCCAGACGAAAGGGGTACCCATCCACGGCCATGAGCGCAGCTAGGTCATGGTTCGTGGCCCTACACCCTGCCTCAAACCCCCCTTTTGGCATGCCACTGCCAGCCCAGGCAAGCATCTCCACCATGGTCGTTTTCCTCCCTCTAACTCCACCCGCTCACTGAGAAGAACTCTTAGGGAGAGCTCTCGAGGTGTAGGTCCCAGGTAGACTCTCCAGTCCCGTGCTGGTAGGTTGTGCCTGCACAGGCACTCCACTGCCAGCCTGTCTCTCCCCCTGAAGCAGGACAGCCTGGTGGTGCCTCTTCAGGTGGTTCATGAGGCCGCTAGTTGTGTAGTGACGCTCCTGTCTTCCATGACTAATCCTCTGCCTGCAGAAATGCACCACGATCCTCTGGCACTCTGCTAGGTGGGTTCCCTCCACAGTCTGGAAGTAATTTCAGACTTTGGAGCCTTTGGACGACGCAGGCTGCTTCAAGTCCTCTGAGCTGCCTCCTGTGAGGAGCTCAGGCCGGACACACCGTGTCCTGAGGTGGGGACAGAAGAAGGTGAGAGAGGGGGAAGTGGTCGAGATAGTGGGGAAGGGGGTGCCACCTCCATCTCTCCCTCTTGCACCACCTCTACCATCTGCTCCTGTACCCCCCCAACTGAAGCCTGCTGGATCCTGGAGGAGAAAGGGGAGTAGACTGGCGGGCCAGTCCCTCACACATCTCCTCCAGGGCTCTCTGCACCCCTGAGGTGATGCCTGGGAACATGAAGGACAAGCTACTCATGTCCCCAAGGCTCACCCCGAGGGAGAGATCAGGCAACTCTTCCTGATGCCCCCATGCCTTGCTAGCAAAAGGAGCGACATGAGGGGCTGCCTGATCAGCAGGCCCTGCAGAAGTGCCAGCAAAGACACCTGACTGACGCACCTTAGAAGGGGGCGCCCCGGCAGCCGCCTCAATAAAGAGACCCTTGTGGACACTTTATTGCACCACTCGGGCCAGAGGACTTGGGTCGGCCAGAGGACGGAATGGTGGAAGGTCGATCCAAGACAGGCCTCTTCTCAGGTGGGGGGAAGGTATATATCCCATCCGTTGTATGGATGTAAATGACAAAGTAATTTCTTAGCCAACAAGTATTTAAGGTTATCTCATAGGTAGTAAAAGAGAGGTAGTAAAGGTAGTAAAAATAGAGAATCTGTAAATACCGCTAGTTGCTATTCCTATACAACCATAAGAGTAAAATATGTGAATCGTAACAAACGAACTTGTGATACAACAGGGTACATGCGATATAAATCTGCAGGACAGGTCCTGTCCTGTTCGTTGTATGGATGTATTTCCTATAAGTAATCAATGATGTAATCAATGACGATCAAGTAATTCCTTAGCCGAGTCCTAAATGTGTCTTTAGCATGCATGCTATAATGTGTCTTTAGCAATCATGTAATCAGCGACATACAGTAATTCCTTAGCCAAGGACATTTTAAGGTTATCGTACCCAGTAGGATAGAATTTCATAATACTATGTAATAGTAACATAGTGGTATTCCATAATACTATGTAGTAATAATAGTATTCTTTATTACATTGATTACATTCTCTGGATGCAGTCAATGACTTCTATGCCGAGTATTTAAAGTGTCTTTAGCATGCATGCCTCTTGTGTCGCAGAGTGGTAAGGCAGCCGTCTGAAAGCTTTGCCCATGAGGCTGGGAGTTCAATCCCAGCAGCCGGCTCAAGGTTGACTCAGCCTTCCATCCTTCCGAGGTCGGTAAAATGAGTACCCAGCTTGCTTGCTGGGGGGTAAACGGTAATGACTGGGGAAGGCACTGTCAAACCACCCCATACTGAGTCTACCATGAAAACGCTAGAGGGCGTCACCCCAAGGGTCAGACATGACTCGGTGCTTGCACAGGGGATACCTTTACCTTTTTAGCATGCATGCTATATGGATATAGCATTCGTTGTATGGATGTAAATGACAAAGTAATTCCTTAGCCAACAAGTATTTAAGGTTATCTCATAGGTAGTAGAAGATAGAATTTCATACCAGGATATGGTAATAATAGAGAATTTGTAAATAGCACTAGTTGCATGCTTGCTAAAGACATTTAAAGTTAAAGTTAAAATGTCTTTAGCATGTATGCTATATAAATCTGCAGGACAGCTCCTGTTCAAGTGCGGAATGCTATTCCTACTTGTTGTATTGATGGTATTCGTTAAATGAACGGTATTCCTATTCGTTGTAATCAATGACATAATGTATATCTAATCTGTAAAACTAATACTTTGTCTGTAATACTAATCTAATAATTATCTGTAATACTAATCTGTAATACTAAGTGAGCAATACAAGACCATCTGCAGCATATGATAAACTTGCGGGATGTTTTCTGCTAACTATATGAAGACGTACGAAGTAATAAAGGTAAAATGAGTCCTTCTCCTGTCAATGTTGTTTACATTTCTCATACACGAAAGGGTGTCTTTAGCATGCATGCTATATGAATCTGCAGGACAGGTCCTGTTCAAGTGACCAACTCTTAGCGGGGATATTTCCTATTCGGTTTATGGATGTAATGAAACAATACCCAGAAACACCATCTGCAGCATATGATAAACTTGCAGGATGTTCATCGAAGTCATCAGAAGTAATAAAGTTAAAATGTCCTTAGCATGCATGCTATATAAATCTGCAGGTCCTGTCCTATTCGTTGTATGGATGTATTTCCTATAAGTTGTATGGATGTAATCAATGATTATCACGTAATTCCTTAGCCGAGTACTAAATGTGTCTTTAGCAATCATGTAATCAGCGACATACAGTAATTCCTTAGCCAACGACATTTTAAGGTTATCAAACCCAGTAGGATAGAGTTTCATAATACTATGTAATAGTAACATAGTGGTATTCCATGATACTATGTAGTAATAATAGTATTCTTTATTACATTTATTACATTCTCTGGATGCAATCAATGACTTCTATGCCGAGTATTTAAAGTGTCCTTAGCATGCATGCTATATAGATATAGCATTCGTTGTATGGATGTAAATGACAAAGTAATGTCTTAGCCAACAAGTATTTATCTCATAGGTAGTAGAAGATCGAGGCCATCCAGAGAGGGGAAAGGAGGAGGAATCGGGAAAAGGAGGAGAGCTGATCGGGAGAGACCCCTGATACCCTCTCAAAAACTTCTTCCAGCCGCACAGAGAACCCCTTTGGAGTCCCAGAGCACTCCCTATGTGTAAAACTGTTCAACAGCCCGCTCTGCAGGGCTAGGTTTTAGCATCAAAGATCCATTCATTTTGTTATTTTAATCAACCCTTGGTTGGATACTGAGTGTAGAGGGAAGAATAATAGAATCATATAATCATAGAGTCGGAAGGGGCCATACAGGCCATCTAGTCCAACCCCCTGCTCAATGCAGGATCAGCCCTAAGCATCCTAAAGCATCCAAAAAAAGTGTGTATCCAACCTTTGCTTGAAGACTGCCAGTGAAATGCAGAGGTGCTTTTTTATATGCACTGTAATCATCAGAAGTCATCAGAAGTAATAAAGTTAAAATGCCGTTAGCATGCATGCTATATAAATCTGCAGAATAGCTCCTGGTCAGGACAGGTCCTGTCCTATTCGTTGTATGGATGTATGTCCTATTCGTTATATGGATATAATCAATGACATCAAGTAATTCCTTAGCCGAGTACTTAATGTGTCTTTAGCATGCATGCTATATGAATATAGCGGGTATATATCCAATTCGTTGTATGGATGTAATCAATGCCACGAAGCAGTTTCTTAGCCAACAGGTATTTAAGATTATCTCATAGGTAGTAGAAGATACCATTTCATACCAGTATATGGTAATAATAGAGAATATGAAAATAGCACTAGTTGCTTTTGCTATATGACCATAAGAGTTAAATATGTGAATCCTAAGATACTAACTTGTGATACAATAGAGTTTCTGCTGGTTTGAAGAAACAATACCAAGACACTCCATCTGCCGCATATACATTGTTGGTCCCTTCTATGATTCTATGAAAATGCCTTTAGCATGCATGCTATATAATTCTGCAGGACAGGTTCTGTTCAAGTGTGCAAGCTTAGCAGGTATATATCCCATTCGTTGTATGGATGTAAACAATGCCATAATGCAATTTTTTGGCCAACAGTTATTTAAGATTATCTCATAGAGAGTAGAAGATAGATTTTCATAATACTATATAGTAATAATAGAGAATTTGGAAATAGCACTAGTTGCTTTTTCTATATGACCAGAAGAGTTAAATATGTGAATCGTAACAAACGAACTTGTGATACAACAGGGCTTCTGCTGGTTTGAAGAAACAATACAAGACACTCCATCTGCAGCATATGATAAACTTGCGGGATGTTTTCTGCTAACTATATGAAAATATACGTAAGTAATAAAGGTAAAATGAGTCGTTCTCCTGCCAATGTTGTTTACATTTCTCATACACGAAAGGGTGTCTTTAGCATGCATGCTATATGAATCTGCAGGACAGGTCCTGTTCAAGTGTCCAACGCATAGCAGGTATATTTCCATTTCGGTTTATGGATGTAATCAGCGACATAAGGTAATTCCTTAGCCAACGAGTATTTAACATTACCATGCCTAGTAGAATTTCATAATAGTATTTAATAGTAACAGAGAATACGTAAACACCATTATTTGCTTTTGCTATAAAAATGGAATTCTTCATTTACCTATATGAATATGCAGGACAGGTCCTGTTCAAGTGACCAACGCTGAGCACGTATAATTCCAACGAGTATTTAAGATTATCATGCCCAACATTGAGAGGAGAACGACTAATTTTACCTTTTTTAGTTCGTATGTCTTCATATAGTTAGCAGAAAACATCCCGCAAGTTTATCATATGCTGCAGATGGAGTGTCTTGTATTGTTTCTACAAACCAGCAGAAGCCCTGTTGTATCACAAGTTCGTTTGTTACGATTCACATATTTAACTCTTCTGGTCATATAGAAAAAGCCACTAGTGCTATTTCCAAATTCTCTATTATTACTATATAGTATTATGAAAATCTATCTTCTACTCTCTATGAGATAATCTTAAATACCTGTTGGCCAAAAAATTGCATTATGGCATTGTTTACATCCATACAACGAATGGGATATATACCTGCTAAGCTTGCACACTTGAACAGAACCTGTCCTGCAGAATTATATAGCATGCATGCTAATGGCATTTTCATAGAATCATAGAATCATAGACTCATAGAGTTGGAAGGGACCATACAGGCCATCTAGTCCAACCCCCTGCTCAACGCAGGATTAGCCCTAAGCATCCTAAAGCAGGATTTTAACTTTATTACTTTGGATGACTCCAGCAAGTGTATCATATGCTGCAGATGGTGTCTCTGTGTATTGTTTCTTAAAACTATCACAACCTGTAGTAGATTACGAAATTCATTTGCCTTCATCAAGGTAAAAGATTAATTACGGTTATATAGCAAAAGTAACTAGCGGTATTTCCATATTCTCTATTGTTATTTAGGATTATGAAATACTACTATATTCTCTGTTACTATTACATAGTATTATGAAATGCTATCTTCTACTGGGTATGATAACCTTAAATACTCGTTGGCTAAGGAATTACTTTATGTCGCTGATTTCATCCATAAACCGAAAAGGAAATATACCTGCTAAGCGTTGGTCACTTGAACAGGACCTGCGGATTCATATAGACGGGCAGATTGATGCTAAAGTGTATCAGAAATATAAACACCATTTACAAGAGAATACTCATTTTACTTTTATTACTTCGTATGTCTTCATATAGGAAGCAGAAAATATCCCGCAATGTATATGCGGCAGATGGAGTGTCTTGGTATTGTTTCTTCAAACCAGCAGAAACTCTATTGTATCACAAGTTAGTATCTTAGGATTCACATATTTAACTCTTATGGTCATATAGCAAAAGCAACTAGTGCTATTTTCATATTCTCCATTATTACCATATACTGGTATGAAATGGTATCTTCTACTACCTATGAGATAATCTTAAATACCTGTTGGCTAAGAAACTGCTTCGTGGCATTGATTACATCCATACAATGAATTGGATATATACCCGCTATATTCATATAGCATGCATGCTAAAGACACATTAAGTACTCGGCTAAGGAATTGCTTGATGTCATTGATTATATCCATATAACGAATAGGACATACATCCATACAACGAATAGGACAGGACCTGTCCTGACCAGGAGCTATTCTGCAGATTTATATAGCATGCATGCTAACGGCATTTTAACTTTATTACTTCTGATGACTTCTGATGATTACAGTGCATATAAAAAAGCACCTCTGCATTTCACTGGCAGTCTTCAAGGAAAGGTTGGATACACACTTTTTTTGGATGCTTTAGGATGCTTAGGGCTGATCCTGCATTGAGCAGGGGGTTGGACTAGATGGCCTGTATGGCCCCTTCCAACTCTATGATTCTATGATTCTATTATTCTTCCCTCTACACTCTGTATCCAACCAAGGGTTGATTAAAATAACAAAATGAATGGATCTTTGATGCTAAAACCTAGCCCTGCAGAGCGGGCTGTTGAACAGTTTTACACATAGGGAGTGCTCTGGGACTCCAAAGGGGTTCTCTGTGCGGCTGGAAGAAGTTTTTGAGAGGGTATCAGGGGTCTCTCCCGATCAGCTCTCCTCCTTTTCCCGATTCCTCCTCCTTTCCCCTCTCTGGATGGCCTCGATCTGCAAGCTTCCTCAGTCTGCTGAAGAAACAGACAACAAGTCTACAAGGCCAGTCTGAGAACTCAGGGCCCCTTCCACCTCAGCCCGCTCCCCTTCCCACTTCCCGAAAGACCACACAGTGAGCCCAAGGTTTAGCTCTCCTAGACACTTGCCTTCCCCATTGCCGGCATACAGGTCACAAGCCCTCCTTGCCCAACCCACCCACTGGGGATCAGGAGGGACAGAGAGGCAAGCAAAGGAGTTGGGAAACATCGCTCACCTCTTTCAATGGCCACAACTCCCTTGAGGGCTTGCAGGAGAACCTCATCAAAACTCCCCCGGGAGATCCCTACAAGGAAAACCCGTGGTAAGCATGGACGGCTCCTGCCCTTTCCGTCCACCGGCATCCTCCAGGCTCCTCCACTGCCTTCTGTTGGCCAGCATCAACTGGTGCCTGCAAGCTCGAGTCCATCTATTTCAACTTGTGCACTACTTCCCCTTCATACCTTAACCAAGGGAGCCCTTGGTTAAAAAAACTGCTGAGAATGTTCCAGAGGAAAGATAAAGAGGAAAGCTAGAGACTACTTGCTAACCATATCGTTTCAGTGTCAAAAGAGACCAGGCCCATCGCTTTGGCCACCGACTTCGATACGCAAACTTGAAGAGAAATAAAATAGAAAGAAGCGAAGCCTGGCCCAGTGGGAGTCATTGTGGGGACACTGAATGTCAGATGTTAACAGAAAACGGGGATAAGATGCTTTTTAGGTAGCTTGCTGCTTCCCAAGGTAGAGCAGGAATGGCAAAAACTCCTATCGGCCAATGCTGGGAACGGCAGGAGACAGATGCATGGTTTTTTCGCATCTGGAGGACTTGCCAGAAAGCCTGGGAATGCTGGAATATGATTCATGAGGAGAGGCAAAAGAGATTGAAAGGGCAATTTGCACAGTATACAATATGGACGTAAGGAAACAGAACAAGAAAACTCCCCCACACGTCTAGCTACTTTGTTCAATGCATGGCAAAAGCAGCTGCTAGGATCCTTCATGCAACAAGATGGAAAACAGAATCCTGACCAGCTACTACTGACTGATTAGACAAAGCGTTGGAATATGGGACACCAGCAACACTTGCGTTCTTGAAGCAAAAGAAAGCGGAGTCCCATAGGAGATCAGATTGGGGCGGGGGGGAAGGAGGTGGAGAGAAATCCTCGACTTTCAGACTGGCTATGTAAGCCTGGGGGGAAGAAGCATCAGTATGTCATCTACGGTGTTAGGGAGATGTACAAGAAGAAGAGAAGCATAGTGAAATGGCAGCCTGATGTGTGTGTGTTTTGTAATATGCAAGCTGTAGCATTTCCCTCTTTACTGATCCAAAAAGGTCTAGTAAAAAAGAAAAGGGCTTAGAGTCCCTTTCGGCCCCTGCGTTCCCGTCTCCGGGGGGTCCGCGAAAAACAGCAGCACAGGACAAAAAAAGTAAGCAGAGGTTTAAGGGGATGGCCCTGAGTGCCTTTAAAGCCCTGTTCTCTGCTCTAAACACGAACCGCCACCAATTCTTGAAAAGTTCATGGAGGTTTGTGACGGCAGGCTAAAAATTGTCATGAACTTCAGTTGATGAGCCGCTTGGTGCCCATGCCTACCCCTCGCATTCACTCTCCGTCCACACACACACACACACTCACACACACACACACACACGTTCTGTCCACCAGAAAGAACGGGCACCCCACCTCTGTCCACACGATGGGACGAGGCCCAAGGGACGGGCACCCCAGCTGCGTCCACTTGAGGGAACGTGCACCCGTGCTCCAGCCATCTGAAGGGTCTGGCACTGTGCTCCGTTCATCTGTGTGGACCGGCACTCAAATTCTGTCCCTTCGAACAGATGGGCTCGCAAGCCCTGTCCGTCCAGACAGAGGAGCGCTCAAGCCCTGTCTGCCGCAGCAGATGGGCACTCAAGCCCTGTCGAAACTAATGGGCATTCGGTCCCTGTCCGTCGGAACAGATGGGCATGCAGGGTTGCACTCACTCACTTGCTCACTCACACTCTCACTCTGCAACCCTACACAACCCCCTCCCCCCAGCTACCTGCCACTGATGCCCACCCCCACCCCCCGGCTGACTGCCGCCAGCTTCTCTCAGCCAACATCATCAGGAGCTTCAGGCATCACGCCAGGCTTCGGGTCACCTGGTGCCCCCTGCTTAGCAAGCCCTTCCGCCTCCGCTGAAGAAATTGCCTTCTGGATACTCCCCCGTCTGTTCGCACGTGGCCCTCCTCTCCCGATCAGCTCTCCTCCACTCTGGATGGCCTGGATCTGCAAGCATCCTCAGTCTGCTGAAGAAACAGACAACAAGTGTACAAGGCCAGTCTGAGAACTAAGGGCCCCTTCCACCTCAGCCCGCTCCCCTTCCCACTTTCCGAAAGAGCACACAGTGAGCCCAAGGTTTAGCTCTCCCAGACACTGCCTTCCCCATTGCTGGCATACAGGTCACAAGCCCTCCTTGCCCAACCCACCCACTGGGGACCAGGAGGGGCAGAGAGGCAAGCGAAGGAGTTGGGGAACATCGCTCACCTCTTTCAATGGCCACGACTCCCTTGAGGGCTTGCAGGAGAACCTCATCAAAACTCCCCCGGGAGATCCCTAGAAACACACATCAAGTGTACAAGGCTTGCTTGCCAGGGGCGTAAATTAAAGATGTTTCAGAATGGCTGCCCAATCTCCTCAAATCTACGGATCGCTACCCATTTGTGATGGTCCATTTGGGAACGAATGACATGTCCCTGAATACCATCACTCCTATTAAAAAAGACTATCAAGATTTGGGGAGGAAGCTCAAGCAAATGGGGCACAAGTGGTATTCTCTTCAATCTTTCCTTTCAAGGGAAGAGGAATGCGTCGGGAGAGGAAGATAATGGAGGTGAATCACTGGCTGCGTAGTTGGTGCCGGCAGGAGAGATTTGGTTTCTGGGACCATGGGATAGGCTTTCTTGAGGAAGGCCTGCTAGCACCTGATGGACTGCACTTATCGAAACTGGGGAAGAATGGCAGGAACCTGGGGAGCTTCATCAGGAGATCTTTAAACTAAAGCCACTAGGGGAAGGAGACGATCAACATAGGGAGTATATGGAAGGAAAACGATCAGAGGCAGCCCAACTGGCAAGGCCAGCTCATAGGGAACCAAACTAAAAGGAGAGGGGACATGATAGCCCTCTTTAAGTATTTGAAAGGTTGTCACTTGGAGGAGGGCAGGATGCTGTTTCCGTTGGCTGCAGAGGAGAGGACACGCAGTAATGGGTTTAAACTTCAAATATAACGATATAGGCTAGATATCAGGAAAAAATTTTCACAGTCAGAGTGGTTCAGCAGTGGAATAGGCTGCCTAAGGAGGTGGTGAGCTCCCCCTCACTGGCAGTCTTCAAGCATAGGTTGGATACACACTTTTCTTGGATGCTTTAGGATGCTTAGGGCTAATCCTGCATTGAGAAGGGGGTTGGACTAGATGGCCTGTATGGCCCCTTCCAACTCTATGATTCTATGATTCTATAAGGCCAGTCTGAGAACTCAGGGCCCCTTCCACCTCAGCCCGCTCCCCTTCCCACTTCCCGAAAGAGCACACAGTGAGCCCAAGGTTTAGCTCTCCCAGACAATGCCTTCCCCGTTGCCGGCATACAGGTCACAAGCCCTCCTTGCCCAACCCACCCACTGGGGACCAGGAGGGGCAGAGAGGCAAGCGAAGGAGTTGGGGAACATAGCTCACCTCTTTCAATGGCCACGACTCCCTTGAGGGCTTGCAGGAGAACCTCATCAAAACTCCCCCTGGAGATTCCTACAAGGAAAACCCGTGGTAAGCAGGGACGGCTCCTGCCCTTCCCTCCACCGGCATCCTCCAGGCTCCTCCACTGCCTTCGGTTGGCCAGCATCAACTGGCGGCTGCAAGCCCGATTCCATCTATTTCAACAATCTGCAAACATCTGGAGGACAATTTGGTGATCCACGGAAGTCAGCATGGATTTGTCTCCGACAGGTCCTATCAGACCAACCTGGTTTCCTTTTTTGACCAAGTAACAGGTTTGCTAGATTGTGGAAATTCGGTTGGTGTCGTTTACTTGGATTTTAGTCAAGTCAGATTTTATTGCATGTAGCCATAGGCCATTACAATAAAAAAGGAAAATATAAAAAGATAGTTGCTTTTGCTATATAACCGGAATTCATCATTTACCTCGATGAAGGCAAATAAAACAATACCCAGAAACACCATCTTCAGCATAAGATAAACTTGCTGGATGTTCTCCGAAGTCATCATAAGTAATAAAGTTAAAATGTCCTTAGCATGCATGCTATATAAATCTGCAGGATAGCTCCTGTCCTATTCGTTGTATTGATGTATTTCCTATTCGTTGTATGGATGTAATCAATGACATCAAGTAATTCCTTAGCCGAGTACTTAATATGTTAGGCACTTAATATGCATGCTATATGAATATAGCAGGGATATATCCAATTCGTTGTAAGGATGTAATCAATGCCATAAAGCAATTTCTTAGCCAACAGGTATTTAAGATTATCGCATAGGTAGTAGAACATACCATTTCATAGCAGTATATGGTAATAATAGAGAATTTGAAAATAGCACTAGTTGCTTTTGCTATATGACCATATGTGAATCCTACGATACTAACTTGTGATACAATAGAGTTTGAAGAAACAATAAAAAGACACTCCGTCCGCCGCATATACCTTGCGGGATATTTTCTGCTACCTATATGAAGACATACAAAGTAATAAAGGTAAAATGAGCGAAATACAGTAATTCCTTATTCAAAGACATTTTAAGATAATCATACCCAGTAGTATAGAAATTCATAAAACTATGTAATAGTAACAGAGAATATAGTGGTATTCCATAATACTATGTAATAATAATAGTATTCTCTATTACATTAATTACATTCTCTGGATGCAGTCAATGACTTCTATGCTATTTAAAGTATCTTTAGCATGCATGCTATATGGATATAGCAGGTATATATAGCATTCGTTGTATGGATGTAAATGACAAAGTAATTCCTTAGCCAACAAGTATTTAAGGTTATCTCATAGGTAGTAGAAGATAGAATTTCATACCAGGATATGGTAATAGAGAATTTGTAAATAGCGCTAGTTGCTTTTCCTATATGACCAGAAGAGTTAAATATGTGAATCATAACAAACGAACTTGTGATACAACAGGGATTCTGCTGGTTTGAAGAATCAATACAAGACATAAACTTGCGGGATGTTTTCTGCTTATGTAATAGTAACATAATAGTCTTTCATAATACTACGTAATAATAGAGAATATGGAAATACTATTTAATAGTAACAGAGAATATGGAAATACCACTAGTTGCTTTTGCTATATAACCGGAATTCAAGATTTAACTTGATGAAGGCAAATGAAACAGTACACAGAAACACCTTCTTCAGCATATGATAAACTTGCTGGGTGTTCTCCGAAGTCTTCGGTTTATGGATGTAATCAGCGACATAAGGTAATTCCTTAGCCAACATTTAAGATTATCATACCCAGTAGGTGGAATTTCTTAATACTATGTAATAGTAACATAGTAGTCTTTCATAATTCTAAGTAATAATAGAGAATAGGGAAATACCACTAGTTGCTTTTGCTATATAACTGTAATTCTTCATTTACCTTGATGAAGGCTAATAGAACGATTTGGGAATCTACTACCAGTTGTGATAGTTTTACGAAACAATAACCAGAGGCACCACGTGCGGCATATGATAAACATGCTGGATGTTCTCTGAAGTCATCAGAAGTAATAAAGTTAAAATGTCTTTACCATGTATGCTATATAAATCTGCAGTACAGCTCCTGTTCAAGTGCGGAATGCAATTCCTATTTGTTGTTTGGATGCTATTCGTTAAATGAACGCTATTCCTATTTGTCGTAATCAATGACATAAAGTATATCTAATCTGTAATACTAATCTAATAATTATCTGTAATACTAATCTGTAATACTAATAATACTAATACTAAAGTAATACTAATCTGCAGGACAGGCCCTGTTCAAGTGACCAACGCTTATGTCGTGGTTCGGTCCTTGGTGGCTTGGGAACCGGACCGAACCCCGCCATCAGAGGCGCCCGCGATCACGGAGGTAGGGCATGGTGATCATAGGCAAGCCGGCAGCTGGGCGCCCCACCCGATCGTTGAGGTGGCAATGGCCGCTAAAGAACCTCAATGTCCCCCTCCACCTTTTGACAAGGGCCCGGAGATGGCCCTTTGTTCCAGGAAAATGGGCCATCAGGAACCCCGGAAAACCTCGCATATGTGCATGAGTCATGATTGTATCAGCATGTTCCCTCCGCAAGTACTGGGTGGGGCAATACAGCCTAAGGAGGTGGGTTTTGTATAAAAGGGAGCTTCCACCTGGAGTTCGGTGGAAGCTCTTACTCCATACCAGCGGACTCCACGTTGCTGAAATAAAGCTTGTTCCTGTTGTATCGTTCACCAGGCCTGGCGTGACGTTTTCTTCAAAGGGGCACCCTGTTTTTTCAGTTAGCAAGCGGGTTCCCGACATCGTAAGAGCTTCCCACCGAACTCCAGGGTCGGCATCGCATCCGAGCGCTTATCGGGACGGATCCAGAGATGGCGTTTTCAAGCAACGGGGCGGTCTCGACCCCCACGAACCCCGGGAACATGAGTTTAATGTCCCCGGGAGATTTCCTCCGAAAATCGGGGGGCCAGGAGCAGCTGTCCGGGACCCCGAGACCCTCGGCAGCGGCGGCCAAGGGAAGGCGCCGGGCCATGGGGTTCCCAAGCACGGCGGGGAGCGCGCCGAGGTCTGGGGGGTTGGCCCCAACCTGGGACACCCAGCTGAGGCAGGCGCTTCGCCCGGTAGGACCTGAGGAATCCCTAGAGGACCTGCGGCGGGCCATGGCGGACTTGGCCAGGCGCTTGCAGGCAGCTGAAACCCGTGAGCAAGCTCGGGCCGGGCCCGGAGGGACTGGTAATACAACGGCGGAGGGGATCGCGTCGAGTGAGGACGTCTCCAGCGACGAGGACGAGCCCGGCACTGGTGAGCGGGCCCCGGACCCCGACCCGGAGCAGTTTTCAGTCCCGAGTAGGCGAGACGGCCAGCGGAGAGGCGAGACAGCAGAGGATCTCGGGGGAGCGGGGGAGCCGACGGGGCGGCGAGAGCCGGACCAACGCAGGAGCGACGTGCAAGGCAGGGAGCGGCACGGCGTCGTTGGGCAAGTTGGTAGCCGGTGGAGCGGAGCAGGACGAGACGGCGGACGCCGAGAATCCCGGATCCGGAGGGGGTCGGACTACTCTCCAAAACGTTCCCCCCCAGAGCTTAAGGCGCGTTTCGACGGGACGCCGGACGACCTCCCGCAGTTCCTCCTCCACGCGCTGACGCATGCCCGGAGGTATGGAGACCGGTATGAGGACTCCGAGGACTTGGTCTGGGGGGTGGCCTCGTGTCTCCAGGGCAAGGCGGGTCAGTGGTACCTAGGGTTGGCCGAGCGCGGCGACCCGGCAACGCGGGACCTGCAGGACTTCGTGGTCGCGCTCCGCCGACGATTCCAGGACCCCCAGGCTGAGGACAAGGCAAAGAGTCGGATCAAGGGACTTCGACAGGGTACTAGGGGGGTTATGGACTATATAGACATTTTCCGGAGGGAAGCAGGCAAGGTGTTCTCCTGGAACGAGGAGACCCAAATCGAGTACTTCCGGGAGGGCCTTAACCCGAAGCTCAGGGAATGGGCCGTGATCAAGGGGACGGAAGAAGATCTGTCTACACTGGAGGGGTGGTGTTTTGTGGTCGCCAAGCTGGAAGCCAGCCTGGGTTGGGCCGCCGCACCCCCCCGGGAGGCCAAAGGCGGGTCAGCCGAGGCGCCGAGACCGGGTCCCGACAACTCTCGCCCCAAACGACCCCCGAACCCCGAGCGGGAAAGGAGACGCCGGGAAGGTCTGTGCCTGAAATGCGGGGGGTCAGGACATTTCGCAGCAGCGTGCCAACGGCAAGGGGGGGAGGACCGCGGGCTCTCCCAGGGGGGAGGTGCGACACGCCCCCAGCAGGCACGCCGGGCGGAGGACCTCCGCAACGAACCGGGAAGCGCCCAGGCGACGGGAAACGGCCAGGACCTGCTGTAGACGGCGCCGGGCAGCAGGTCCCGCGGTGCGAGGGAAAACCCCTACAGCATGAGGCGCGACCTCCGAACGTGGTAATTTTAGAGCTCCGGAACCCGGAGAACGGACTAAGTTGGGTGGGGGAGGCTCTTTTGGACTCTGGATGCGACCACAGCATGGTCCACCCCCAGATAGCCCGGGCTTTGGGGCTACCGAAGCGCATTCGGAAGGTTCCCCTGGTTTTCGTCCAGATGGACGGCAGCCCGATTCAGGGGGGACCTTTCGGGGAGGAGGTGGGTCCTATCGCCATCCACATAGGGGACCACCAAGAGCTGCGGTGGCTGATCCAGGTCCCCGTAGCGGGATATCGGGCGGTGTTGGGCCTGGATTGGCTGAAGGAACACAACCCCGTGGTGGACTGGCGGGCGGGGACCCTGAAGTTCGACTTGACGGTGGGTGCACGGCATCGGGTCCCCCACGAGAATTCCAGCCACAAGAGGACGGTGGCGCGTCCCAGGGGAGCGGCGGCGGCGCGGCAGGAGATACCAGAGCCCGAGGTCCCGCCAGAGTACCGAGACCTCGCAGCCGTTTTCAGCGAGCGGGAAGCGGACGAGCTACCCCCACACCGCCGCACGGACTGCGCTATCAACATCCCAGAGGGGGCGGTACTACCCAAAGGGCGCATCTACAAGATGAGTGAGGGTGAGCTCAAGGACCTCCGGGAGTTTTTGGGTAAAAATCTGGCCCGAGGTTTCATCCGGCCCGCTTCCAGTCCCATGGGAGCTCCAGTCTTGTTCGTCCGGAAAAAGGATGGGTCCCGACGGCTGTGCCAGGACTACCGGGGCCTCAACGCCATCGCAGCGGGGAACGCTTACCCCCTCCCGCTGATCCCGGATTTGCTGGCCCGGCTGGGCAAAGGGACTCTGTTCACTAAGCTGGACCTAAGGGAGGCGTACTACCGGGTACGCATCCGGGAGGGGGATGAGTGGAAAACAGCGTTTAACTGTCAATTGGGACAATTCGAATTTAAAGTGATGCCGTTCGGTTTAAGCGGGGCACCTGGGGTTTTCATGAGTCTAATTAATGAGGTGTTGCAGGACCTTCTGTTTCAGGGGGTGGTTGTTTATTTGGATGACGTCCTGATCTACAGCCAAGATCCCCAAGAGCACGTGACCCTGGTGAGGGAGGTGTTAAAGCGCCTGCTGGCAAACCACCTATACGTGAAGCTGGCTAAGTGCGAATTCCACCGTCCCTCCCTGGACTATTTGGGCTACCGCATCTCAGCCCAGGGCATAGCTATGGACCCCGAGAAGGTGCAGGCGGTGCTGGCCTGGGAAAGGCCCCGCACCCGGAAACAGCTACAAAGCTTCCTGGGGTTTGCTAACTTTTTTAGAGGCTTCATCCCCAGATACTCCTCCGTAGTGGCTCCCCTCACGGACTTGCTAGGTACCAAGGGGAGAGGTCCTCGCGCCACGCGGCCCAGCGCAGCGCTCGGCTGGAATGAGAAATCGGAGGCAGCGTTCCTGGCCCTCAAGCAAGCTTTCGCGTCTGAGCCCACGCTACTGCACGTCGACCCAACCCAGCCGATGGTGGTACAAGTCGACGCCAGCGACGCAGCAGCCGGGGCGGTTCTCCTGCAGCGAGACAAGGCGGGACAGCTGAGGCCGGCGGCCTACCTCTCACGAAAATTCGCCGAAACGGAGCGGAACTGGTCTACCTGGGAGAAGGAGGCGTTTGCGATTAAGTTCGCCCTCACCGAATGGCGGCATTGGCTGGAGGAAACAGAGGAGCCGTTCGAGGTCTGGACAGATCACAAGAATCTGGAGGCGCTCCGGCAACCGCGATCCCTGAACGCCAAGCAGATGAGGTGGGCGGAGTTCTTTTCGCGGTACAATTTCAAGCTTGGTCACATCCCCGGCAAAGAGAATTTCCTCGCGGACGCCCTCTCCCGTCTGCCGCATTATGGGGAGGGGTACGCTCCCTGCACCAGGTCCGTGTTTGGTGAGGAGCAGCTGGGACGGGGGGTCGTCACTAGGCGTCGGGCCAGGGAGGAATGGGAGCCCGACCCGGCGACCGCCCCGCTCCGAGACCGCCTAGTGGCAGCCTACGGGACAGACGAGGAGCTGGCTGAGCTCCGGGACTCTTTGATTTTGGACTCCGGTCTCTGGCGGAGGGGGGAGGCTGTCTACGTCCCGGAAGGGCTACGACGGGAAGCCCTCAGCCTCTGCCACGATGCTAAGACCGCCGGGCACTTCGGTTTCGTAAAATCCTGGAAGTTGGCCCGGCGGCGGTTTTGGTGGCCCAGTCTGCGGCGGGACACAAAAGCTTACGTCAGTGGTTGTCCTGTCTGCCTGACCTGCAAGCCGGGGGTTGGCAAGCCGAAAGGTCTGCTGCACCCGCTCGAGGTCCCGACCCGGCCGTGGTCAGTGATCTCCATGGACTTTATAACAGACTTGCCTCCCAGCAAGGGGAAAACGGTGATCTGGGTGGTGGTAGATCTATTTTCCAAACAGGCCCATTTCATTCCTTGCGCCAGTGTCCCCAGTGCTTCACAGTTGGCTCGGATGTTCCTGGATCACGTGTTCCGACTGCACGGGCTGCCGGACAAGGTGATTTCCGATCGGGGCTCACAATTCGTGTCCCGGTTTTGGCAAGCTTTCCTGCGCCTGTTAGACATCGAGCAAGGGCTGAGCTCCGCTTACCACCCCCAGACGGACGGGCAGACCGAGCGGGTTAATCAAGTACTGGAGCAGTACTTGCGGTGTTTCGGTTCCTATCATCAAGACACCTGGGTGCCCCTGCTCCCCCTGGCCGAGTTCGCGTACAACAACGCAGACCACAGCAGCACGGAGATGTCGCCTTTTGCCGTCGTCTACGGGACAGACCTGAGACACTTCCCGGAGCTTGGAGAGGTCCCCGCCCGGGAATCGGCCGACCTTCGCGAGTGGGGGAAGCGTGCCGGGAGCTGCTGGAAGTCGCTGCAGGAGCAGCTCCACAAAGTCAAGGCAGCGCAGAAAGAGGACGCCGACCGGAAGAGACGACCAGCTGAGGAGATCCGACCGGGGGATCGAGTTTACCTTTCCACCCGGAACCTACGGTTGAATTTGCCCAGCAAGAAGCTAGGCCCTCGGTTTTTGGGGCCTTTCGAGGTCTTGGCCCCGATCAACGAAGTTTCGGTCAAGCTCAAGCTCCCCAAGAACCTCCGGCACATCCATCCCGTCTTTCACGTGAGCCTTCTAAAAAAAACTCCGGACGGTGACGTTTGGCACCCCGTGTTTTCCCCGCCAGCGCCCGAGGTCCTGCCGGGGGGGGAGCACCACGAGGTGGCGGATATCCTGGACTCTAGACTCCACAGGGGGAAGTTGCAGTACCTCGTGGAATGGAAGGACTTCGCTTTGGGGGACCGGGAATGGGTCTGGGCAGCGGACGTCCTTGCGCCCCGACTCACTGAACGTTTCCACAAGCGGTATCCTGGCCGTCCCGGGGGGTTGGAGAATGGACCTTTGGGGGGGCAGAATGTCGTGGTTCGGTCCTTGGTGGCTTGGGAACCGGACCGAACCCCGCCATCAGAGGCGCCCGCGATCACGGAGGTAGGGCATGGTGATCATAGGCAAGCCGGCAGCTGGGCGCCCCACCCGATCGTTGAGGTGGCAATGGCCGCTAAAGAACCTCAATGTCCCCCTCCACCTTTTGACAAGGGCCCGGAGATGGTCCTTTGTTCCAGGAAAATGGGCCATCAGGAACCCCGGAAAACCTCGCATATGTGCATGAGTCATGATTGTATCAGCATGTTCCCTCCGCAAGTACTGGGTGGGGCAATACAGCCTAAGGAGGTGGGTTTTGTATAAAAGGGAGCTTCCACCTGGAGTTCGGTGGAAGCTCTTACTCCATACCAGCGGACTCCACGTTGCTGAAATAAAGCTTGTTCCTGTTGTATCGTTCACCAGGCCTGGCGTGACATTTTCTTCAAAGGGGCACCCTGTTTTTTCAGTTAGCAAGCGGGTTCCCGACAGCTTAGCAGGTATATTTCCTATTCGGTTTATGGATGTAATCAGCGACATTTAAGGTTATCAATGATTATTTAACGTTATCATACCAAGTAGAAGATAGAATTTCACAATACTATATAATAGTAACAGAGAATATGGAAATACCACTAGTTGCTTTTGATATATAACCGGAATTCATCATATACCTTGATGACGGCAAATGAAACAATACCCAGAAACACCATCTTCAGCATAGGATAAACTTGCTGGATGTTCTCCGAAGTCATCAGAAGTAATAAAGTTAAAATATCCTTAGCTTGCATGCTATATAAATCTGCAGGATAGCTCCTGTCCTATTCGTTGTATGGATGTATTTCCTATTCATTGTATGGATGTAATCAATGACATCAAGTAATTCCTTAGCCGAGTACTTAACGTGTCTTTAGCATGCATGCTATATGAATATAGCAGGTATATATCCAATTCATTGTATGGATGTAATCAATGCCATAATTATGTAAATTAATATGGATTTTCGGACGGTTCATAATAGGGATTTTGGTATGTTTAAATTCCCCCTATACGGTTCCGGTGGCTTTATATATTGTTCAGGGAGGGCATGTCATGTACTCTATAGACTATTCAGTTTCCTTTATATATTGTTCAGGCAGGGCATTGTGTTGGTTTTTTTGAAGTGTAAGACCTGTGAGAGAAAAATTGACATGGTTGGGATAGGCCATGGGAAGTTTAAGTATTTTTTCAGATTTTTATACTTGTAAAAATTAGGTAAATTAATAGGGATTTTGGTACGGTTAACTTCCCTCTATAACGTTTCGGTGGCTTTATATATTGTTCAGGGTGGGCATACCGTTTTTTTGAACTGTTAGACTTTTGGGAGAAAAATTGACATTCGTGGCAAAGGCCATGGGAGGTATAAGTATTTTTTCAAATTTTTTTAAAATTGAAACTTAAATAAAATTCATAGGGATATTAGTACAGTTAAGTTTCCTACGAACGGTTCAGGTAGCTATACATGTCGCTCAGACTGGGCATTGTGCTTGTTTTTTTGAACTGTTAGACCTGTAAGAGGAAAATTGACATGGTTGGGAAAGGCCATTGGATGTATAAGTGTTTTTTATAATTTTTTTTATTGTTCTAACCCTAAACCTAACCTTAAACCTAAAATTAACCCTAACCCTAACCCGAACCCTAACCCGAACCCGAACCCGAACCCGAACCCGAACCCTAACCCTGACCCTGCCCCTGACCCTAAACTTAGCCTTATCCCTAACCCTAACCCTATCCCTAACCCTAACCCTAACCCTAACCCTAACCCTAAAATTAACCCTAACCCTAAACCTAACCCTAACCCTAAACCCAACCCTAAGCCTAACCCTAACCCTAACCCTAACCCTAACCCTAACCCTAACCCTAACCCTGACCCTGACCCTGACCCTAACCCGAGCCTTATCCCTAACCCTAACCCTAACCCTAACCCTAACCCTAACCCTAACCCTGACCCTGACCCTGACCCTAACCCGAGCCTTATCCCTAACCCTAACCCTAACCCTAACCCTAACCCTAACCCTAACCCTAACCCTAACCCTAACCCTAACCCTAACCCTAATTATGTAAATTAATAGGGATTTTCAGATGGTTCAGATCAGTATGTACGGTCCTGGTTGCTTTTTGTATTGTTCAGGGTGGGCATTATGTTGGTTTCTGGGAAGGGTTAGAACTGTGGAAGAAAAATTCACATGGTTGGGAAAGTCCATTGGATAATTTTTTTTTTTACTTGTAAAATTCAGGTATGTTAATAGGGTTTTTCGAACTGTCATGTTGTTGCGAGTTTGCGCTGTTTACTTGGACAGAGGTCCAACCACCAGCAGAGAAGAGATCACTCACCAACACAGCCAAGTTGTTGCAAATTATTTACAGTGGTTTATTTACATCCAGCATCCAGCAATACATTCATCAGAGTTTCAGAATGTCCTGCTTAGCTCTCAATGAAGAAGGCAGACAGAATAGCACAGTGCATATTCCATATATACAGTTTAACAGCCAATCACAACAGTGCTGACTCACTCAGGTAATTAGCTACAGGTGCAACACCTTATTGCATCATCCCAATGCATTCCTATGGAGACTCAGGCTGACAACTAGAGACATGCCTGGACGTGCCCGTTACATGCCTGGACATGCCCCTGGAATCCATTGCATTGACATACGTTTATAGCATTGGCTGTATGATCAATACTTGACTGCCATATACTGACACACCTCCTCAGGCATGTATTGATCACTCCTGGATGTGTCACCCTCCCCTTCAGCCACCATGCGCAAGGCCTTGCACAGTTGGATAAATCTATCCACACTTAGCGCCTTTGTAAAGATATCTGCTACATTGTTTTCTGATTTGCAATGTTCCAATGTTACTAAGTTCTTCTTTACAGCTTCTCTTACATTCTGGTAACGAATGGTTATATGTTTACTGCGGGATTTTATCCCTTTGTCAACAGCCAGCTGGGTTGCTGCCGTACTGTCACAATACACCTTTATTGGCAATGGTGCATTAATTTCAAAATCTATTAAGACTTGATTTAACCATTCAACCTGTAAGCACAATTCACTTAAAGCAGAAAATTCAGCCTCACATGTACTTGTGGCCACATGTGATTGTTTCAATGCTTTCCAAATTATTAGAGCACCAGACACATAAATTGCAATCCCTGATGTGGATTTTCCGTTGAGGTCACCCCAACTTGCATCACTAAACGCCCACACCCTTGGATTATTATCCACACTTAGAGATAGCTTAAGGTGTACCGTACCTTTAAGATATCTAAGTATGCGTTTTGCTGCCACCCAGTCTCTCATTGTTGGACAGGAACATCGCTGACACAACAAATGAGTGGCATAGTATATATCTGGCCTACACCAAGTAGCTATATATAGCAAAGAGCCCACGAGCGATTGGAAGGTTGTCACATCTTCCAACATCGCACCCTCAGGGTCTTTTAGATAGCTAGTGGTTATTGGAGAATTTACAGCCTTTGCTTCTAACATGTTAAACCTCTCCAGTAACTTTAGTATTTTCTTCCCTTGGAACATTTCATAGCCACCCTGGCCATCCTGGGATATGTCAACACCTAAGTAATGCTCCACATCGCCCAGATGCTTGACCTTAAACAGTTGTTCTGTTGTTTTCACAAACCAATCAACTTGTTGCTCTGTGTTGTACAGAAATGCTAAATCATCCACGAAACACAGCAAATAGCAATTAGACCCAAACAATTGTATTTTATACATGCATACGTCACCTATACATTGTTTGAAACCCACACTGAGTAGTGCCTCATCAAGACATTTTCTCCATAAAAATGCTGATTGATGAAGTCCATACAACGCCTTGTTTATTTTTAAGACCTTGTGTTTGTCTTCCCCTTCAAAACCAGGGATCTGGGTCATAAATAAGTTTTCTGTTACCCTTGCATTCAAGTAAGCAGTAACAAAATCTGCATGATGTATTCTCATTCGATTTTGGCTTGCCTTTAGCAATGCCACTCTTAGCGTTTCTGCACGTAATGTGCTGGCAAATGTCTGGTCATAGTCTGAGTGTTTACATTGACTAAAACCACGAGCGACCAGACGGGCTTTTCTTAAGATTGTGCCGTCTGCTAACCGTTTGAGCTTGTAAATCCATCTACAAGATATCACCTTTTCCCCTGCTGGCAAACACATAGAAGTAAACACTTCATTTTCAATTAAAGATTTGTACTCAGTCTCCATTGCCTGAACCCAGGCCTCTCTCTCAGACTTGTCCAGAGACATGACTGCTTCATAATTCTCTGGTTCAGTATAGACGTTATTGATATAACCGTACCTCTGAGGTGGTTTTCCTTTTGTGGTACGCTCTGACACCCTAGGAATCACTCTTTCACCTCCTTCTGCTTGAGCAGAATCTTGCCTGTCAGCAGGAGACGAGGGAGTAGCCTCTTGCTTGATTTCAGTTTGGCCTTCAGAGCCATCTGTTAGTGGGAGAGATACCTTACCAGGGAAATCATTTGCATGAATCCTTGGCCAGCCCTCACTCTCACAAAAACCAGCTGAGCGACTGAAGCTCAAGGAATTATTTTGGTTTAGAAACCGATAGCTTTTCATACTGTTTTGGTAACCCAGAAAGGTTAGCTTCTGAGCTCTGTCCTTCCCTTTTCTACGTTTTGTTAGTGGTACATTTACCCAGGCTTTAGTGCCAAACACCCGCAGATGGTCTAGGTTTGGTTTTTTGGAGTATAAAACCCTGTACGGTATATTTTGTATACTGCTCGTCCATAGACGGTTCACCACATAGCATGCATTTTTTAATGCTTCAGCCCAATACCCCATGTTTAACCCTGAGTCCTTTATCATTGATAACATCATGGTTTGTAGGACTGCCCCACGTCTCTCAGCCAGCCCGTTTTCTTGTGGGGTTGCCACATTTGCCACCCTATGCTCTATGCCTTTGACCTTAAGCCACTTTGTGAACTCTAGTGACATAAATTCGCCTCCCATGTCTGTTTGGAATGCAGCCATTTCCAAACCCAGTTGCTTTTCAACCCTTTTAAGCCAATATTTGGTGGTCTGAAACACCTCGGATTTATGTTTCAATATATACACCCAGCTGAATCTACTATAGTCATCAGTGTAAATGACCGCGAAACGTTTTTTTGATAAACTAGGCTGATAAGGGCCGATAACGTCACAGTGCACCAGTTCCAAGGCTCTTACAGTCATTCTAGAGCTCTTTTTGGCTACAGGGAAAGCTTTAGATTTGGTTTGTTTACAGATGTCACAGTCCAAAAACGCATCACATTTTTGTACTTCATCCCTGCCTAACATAGCCAGTGTTTTGTTTATGACATAGAAACTGGCGTGGCCTAGGCGTCTATGAAGAAGGTGGATACAATTATCATGGGGATTTTTGTTCAGGACCGCTTGTGCTTTGGCAGACTCATTTACAATCCTGTAAACATCATTATGCATCTCTCCTTGTACCAGAGTTTTATCACCCTTGCTTATGGTACACCTGTCCCCAAAGAACTGAACAGTGAAACCCTGCTTAGCCAATGAGGATACACTAAGAAGGTTATTTTCAAGCGAGGGTACATGCATAACGTGATCAAACACACACCCCAGGGCAGAAAATTCTACACTACCCTGGCAGCTGACTATAGAACTGCTGCCGTCCGCTAAGTTTACATGTTTGAGAGTGGAAGGCTGTACAGACTTCAAGAGCTTTTTGTCTGCACAGAAATGCTGGCTGGCTCCTGAATCAAGTAACCAAATCCCAGCAACACCACCACCCCCAGTTACCACCAAAGATGCTCCCTGCCTCTTCAAACAATCCTTACCCTTAGCCTTTTTGCTATTGTTCGGGCAATTCGCTTTTAAATGTTCCTTAGACCCACAACCATAACAACGTCGGACCTTGTAAACACATTGTTCCTGGCTCTGCCGTTGTTTTCTCCCAGAGCTAAACTCTGGAACGCTGTCGCAGCCGCTGATTCTCTGCTGCTCGCTTTTAACACCTCCGGCGCCAGGGGAAACCGTTCTTAACTCGTCCTGCCGTGCTTGTTCCTCGAGCAAACGACCCGTCACATAAACAAGAGTCAGCTTGTCTGCGTCGAGGCTTTCCAAGGAAGTGATAAGCACGTTGTATTCATCGCTTAACGAGGAGAGAAGAATGAAAACCTTATCTTCGTCTGGGAGCGTCTTGCCTTGTTTCTCTAGCTGCTGAAAACAGGCTGTCAATGTGTTGATGTGATTTCTCACCGACTCTCCCTTAGATAACCGGAGACGGTACATCCTCCTTGTTGTTGCTATCTTGGACCCTGCCGTTCTCCTCACATATACCGACTGCAAGCTGTCCCATGCTGCCTTCGCCGTCGTACAGCCAGTCACGAAGATCAGCTGGTCATCTGCAACACTTAGAACGATATTTGCCAGGGCTTTCCGGTCCTTGTTGACGTCTTCTGGTGTGGGGGCTGCTGGAGGAGCTGACACACACTCCCACAGAGCCTCTCGTGTGAGATAGTGCTCCATCCGGAGTGCCCACACACTATAGTTTGTTGAGGTGAGTTTATCCACCAGCTGCGCATTCACCACGCATGCCATGCTATCATCTAGCCAAGACGCCTGGACTCCTTCTATGCTCACCTCCTCGGCCTTTTCCTGAGAGCCGCTGCTGCTTGCCTGGTCCGCTGTGCTATCCTCGGACTCACTGGACTTCCCTGCGTTCTGCACGTCCTCCAAGTCACTCTCGGTAGCCACAGACCTTCATCCAACTCCAGGCAACTGAGTTCTCTTTCTCTTCCAGCCTCAGTGGTGGTGCCTCCGGCCGCTAGCGCAGCGTGCTGGGCCCATAACCCTGTTGCGAGTTTGCGCTGTTTACTTGGACAGAGGTCCAACCACCAGCAGAGAAGAGATCACTCACCAACACAGCCAAGTTGTTGCAAATTATTTACAGTGGTTTATTTACATCCAGCATCCAGCAATACATTCATCAGAGTTTCAGAATGTCCTGCTTAGCTCTCAATGAAGAAGGCAGACAGAATAGCACAGTGCATATTCCATATATACAGTTTAACAGCCAATCACAACAGTGCTGACTCACTCAGGTAATTAGCTACAGGTGCAACACCTTATTGCATCATCCCAATGCATTCCTATGGAGACTCAGGCTGACAACTAGAGACATGCCTGGACGTGCCCGTAACATGCCTGGACATGCCCCTGGAATCCATTGCATTGACATACGTTTATAGCATTGGCTGTATGATCAATACTTGACTGCCATATACTGACACATGTTCCCTATAGATGGTTCAGTTTCCTTTATATATTGTTCAGGCAGGGCATTGTGTTGGTTTTTTTGAAGTGTAAGACCTGTGAAAGAAAAATTGACATGGTTGGGATAGGCCATGGGAAGTTTAAGTATTTTTTCAGATTTTTATACTTGTAAAAATTAGGTAAATTAATAGGGATTTTGGTTCGGTTAACTTCCCTCTATAACGTTTCGGTGGCTTTATATATTGTTCAGGGTGGGCATACCGTTTTTTTGAACTGTTAGACTTTTGGGAGAAAAATTGACATGGGTGGCAAAGGCCATGGGAGGTATAAGTATTTTTTCACATTTTTTTAAAATTGAAACTTAAATAAAATTCATAGGGATATTAGTACAGTTAAGTTTCCTACGTCCGGTTCAGGTTGCTATACATGGCGCTCAGACTGGTTATTGTGTTTGTTTTTTTGAACTGTTAGACCTGTAAGAGGAAAATTGACATGGTTGGGAAAGGCCATTGGATGTATAAGTGTTTTTTATAATTTTTTTTATTGTTCTAACTCTAAACCTAACCTTAACCCTAAAATTAACCCTAACCCTAAACCTAACCCTAACCCTAAACCCAACCCTAAGCCTAACCCTAACCCTAACCCTAACCCTGACCGTGACCCTGACCCTAACCTGAGCCTTATCCCTAACCCTAACCCTAACCCTAACCCTAACCCTAACCCTAACCCTAACCCTAACCCTAACCCTAACCCTAACCCTAACCCTAAACCTAACCCTAACCCTAACCCTAACCCTAACCCTAACCCTAACCCTAACCCTAACCCTAAAATTAACCCTAAACCTAACCCTAACCCTAAACGTGACCCTAAGCCAAACCCTAACCCTAACCCGAGCCTTATCCCTAACCCTAACCCTGATCCTAAACTTAGCCTTAAACCTATCCCTTACCCTAACCCTAACCCTAACCCTTACCCTAACCCTAACCCTAACCCTAACCCTAACACTAACACTAACACTAACACTAACCGTAACATTAACCCTAACCCTAACCCTAACCCTAACCCTAACCCTAACCCTAATTATGTAAATTAATAGGGATTTTCAGATGGTTCAGATCAGTATGTACGGTCCTGGTTGCTTTTTGTATTGTTCAGGGTGGGCATTATGTTGGTTTCTGGGAAGGGTTAGAACTGTGGAAGAAAAATTCACATGGTTGGGAAAGTCCATTGGATAATTTTTTTTTTTTTACTTGTAAAATTCAGGTATGTTAATAGGGTTTTTCGAACTGTCATGTTCCCTATAGATGGTTCAGTTTCCGTGATATATTGTTCAAGTAGGGCATTGTGTTGGTTTTTTTGAAGTGTAAGACCTGTGAGAGAAAAATTGACATGGTTGGGATAGGCCGTGGGAAGTTTAAGTATTTTTTTAGATTGTTATACTTGTAAAAATTAGGTAAATTAATACGGATTTTGGTATGGTTAACTTCCCTCTTAACCGTTCCGGTGGCTTTATATATTGTTCAGGGTGGGAATACCGTTGTTGTATTTTTGAACTGTTAGACTTTTGGGAGAGAAATTGACATGGGTGGCAAAGGCCATGGGAGGCATAAGTATTTTTTCACATTTTTTTTAAATTGAAACTTAAATAAAATTCATAGGGATATTAGTACAGTTAAGTTTCCTACGTCCGGTTCAGGTTGCTATACATGGCGCTCAGACTGGTTATTGTGTTTGTTTTTTTGAACTGTTAGACCTGTAAGAGGAAAATTGACATGGTTGGGAAAGGCCATTGGATGTATAAGTGTTTTTTCAGATTTTTATACTTGTAAAAATTAGGTAAATTAATAGGGATTTTGGTACGGTTAACTTCCCTCTATAACGTTTCGGTGGCTTTATATATGGTTCAGGGTGGGCATACCGTTTTTTTGAACTGTTAGACTTTTGGGAGAAAAATTGACATGGGTGGCAAAGGCCATGGGAGGTATAAGTATTTTTTCACATTTTTTTAAAATTGAAACTTAAATAAAATTCATAGGGATATTAGTACAGCTAAGTGTCATACGTACGGTTCAGGTAGCTATACATGTCGCTCAGAATGGACATTGTGTTTGTTTTTTTGAACTGTTAGACCTGTAAGAGGAAAATTGACATGGTTGGGAAAGGCCATTGGATGTATAAGTGTTTTTTATAATTTTTTTTATTGTTCTAACTCTAAACCTAACCTTAACCCTA